>NW_010264281.1:0-5341 GCF_000690775.1 Eurypyga helias
CCGTGCGGGAGGGTCGCGCTCCCCGGCCGAGTCACCAGACACCACTGGAGAGGTTTAAGGCGAAACCAGAGAGAGCATCAGCCTGGGAATCGCATCCCTTTCTGTCCCGCGCTCCGCAGCCTTTGGCCATTCCTCATCACCCCCCCGGCCGGACGCTGCGTGTCGCGACACCCCACAGGGCTGGGGTGGTCGGGCAGAACGTGCCTCAGAAGCACAAAGACGGTCCCTGCGAGCAGGATCCTAGGTTGGAATGAAAACTGAATGGGATAAGTAAATACCAGGGACTTATTTCCTGTTGAGCTAGCAGCTAGTTTGTTCACTTTGCCGCGGCCTGCGGCATCCGACTAGATACGGGTGGATACTTCTTGTATTCCTTCCTCTCTCTATTTCCAGTCTGGGAAAGAGCAAAAAAAAAGTTAGCGAAGAGAGTAACATCTGCAAGAGAGAGAGAGAAAAGGATGAGGCGAGCTGGCCAGGCCGCCAGCCTCAGGAGATGGTAACACAGAGGAGCTATTCATTCTGAGAGCCAGTTGCTCCTCGCCCTGCTAGATTATAAATTGGACACCTTATTAAGAGCTGATCCTCCAGCAGCCCCACCCAGGGCTCTGCTCATGCTCTAAACCAGTGGAATGTAATCCCGTTTCACTATCGATGCCTGTTGCTGGATAAGCACATGTGCAAGCAGGGCAGAGGATACGAGGCAGAACGAAGCAGCATCTTGGCTGTTTCCTGAACTGTCCGTTTAAGGAAAGAAGGCTGAGTTTTGGGAGGGAATGGGGAGGAGGTTGCACAAACATTGGGTACTTTTGTGATGATTCTAGCTGTCTTACCTAATAATGAAACCAGCATCAATTTTTTTTTTGTTTGTTTGTTTGCTTGCTTTCTCAGTTGTAACTTAAAAATGCTGACTCACTGGCAGGGTGTGCCAACTCAAATATTGCTGCTGGAATCAACCAGCAGAAGATCCTGATGAGATATAACCCCACCATGGCATAGGCTTCGAGTGTGCCTCCTCAGTGTTTCCAAGTTTCTCTTCCGCTGGTTGGCTTGGTCACTTATTTCTTGCCAGGTCAGCCCAAAGGTCTGTACAAATTCAGGCAGACGTCAAGTTGAATGGTTGTTGTGGTGAAAATTTCATGGGAATGCGAGTTTAACAAATTCAGCAAAGTTTTATCACCCTTGGCGAGACTTCCAAGCTCTTTGACCTTCACGCACCTTTCAATCATTTGAGAAGCTCTCCGGCTGGTATTTGAAATGCACAGAGCTATTGCCAGTTGTTGGCAGAAATAAATATCTGACACGTATTCTTCAGGACTTATTTTCATGCTGAAGAAAACAGGATGGGGTGTTATAAACCTGGTTTAGTGTCTCTGAGCAGTATCCTTGCTCATATATATGTGTTCTTCCTTCCAGGCAAAACCAGCTGTGGGGTTCCTGCAATGCTAGATGCATCGTGAGGATTCAGCATCGTCAGAGCATTTATTCTGCCTAGTCTATAGAGACACGTCTGCTTGGTTCTCCTATTGACGTCCCTCTACTTTACTTTCCTTGGCAGGCAATTTAAGCATAGGTGTATTGAAACTGAGCAGTGGTCAGGAAATTCAAAAGTAACACAAAAATGCAACCTTAACATGAGGCCGTGTGTGGCAGTGAGTTACAGACATAGGTTCGGGTGTATTTCCAGGGTATCTTCTAGGCTTTTTGTCTTGTTTTGCACCTCATATAATTGAAAAACAGCTTCTGAGTTTGTTTTAGGAGGAAATAAATTTCTTTCAGATCTGATGATCATTAGTGACTCATTTGTCATTTGAAAATGTTTCTGTGATTCTCTTCAGGTTCTAAATCCCTGACTGTCGCTGGTGTGTTGGAAAGCAATGACTCCTCAGATATTCCTGGATGCCTTTATGTATCTGCCTCCAATTGCTTCACGAGTTCATGAAAATGAACACAAGGCATCTTTGAAATTTCTCTCCCTCTTTTCCTCTCCTGTTTTTTACATAGGGCTTTTCGTAGAATCATAAAACGGTTTGGGTTGGAAGGGACCTTAAAGATCATCTAGTTCCAATAACTAGCTGATCCATCCATCCATCCAACAAAAATTCTATCTTTTGCCAATAACTGTTTCCTAGTAAAACAACACCTCTGGATTCACACTGTGTGCGTGTGTCTGTCAGTGCCTGTGCTTGTGTGTGCCCTACCTCTGCACTTCCCCAAAAGCGTGGACCTGCTGGTCTGTTAATTTGGCAAGAGAATACAGATCTGAAGGTGAAGTTCCTGTAAAGTTAAACGAGAGAGGCAGATGGGTACACGAGAATGCCTTTTTGTCTAGAAGCATCATGGTGCTGTCAGCTCAGCTCACCTTTTATCAGGCACCAGAGGACTCCCACTGGAATGTGCCCTTGGAAGTCAGACTTCACCCTGTCTGTCAGCCATGGACAACTTGTTTCTACTGGTGGTTTTGGTACATTTAGAATAGAGACGAGAAGGCTGGGTTGAAAAACTGGAGTTTCTCTTTTGTTCTGCACTTCTGAGACTTACTTGTTTCCTGCAGGTGATCAGGAATCCATAGTTGTGCCCTAGGTAGTAGGGAATGTCTGTCCCTGGTGCACACACCCTTCAAATTGGGTCTTAATTTTGTTAAAGAGCGATGTAACTGTCCGATTTCAACTTAATACTAGAAATGTGGATGTCCTTAAACCAATTTTTGCTAAGGTCATGAAAGCTTTGAAAGTAAGGGCAAAGCCTTGAATTTATGCTGGGACTGAGGGGTCGGCAGAGTAAAGAACAGAGCGCAAGCTTCCTCGGTGGGCTTGTGTTGCTGAGTAAATGGACTGGAGCCTTCTTGTAGAGGGCATCATTTCTCAGCCTGCCATGTTGTAGAAATCAAGCACAAGGGCCAAGGTCGATCTGGCAAGTCACCTGATCGGAAATAGTGCTGAAGAACAAGGTTTTTGCAGCAAGAGTTATGGGGGTTTCCAGGAGGAATGAGTTCAGATGAACATTAAATCTTCCATTAGTCTTAATGCCAGCGGTGGAGAATGGATGACGTTGTGGAAATGTAAAATACTTTCCTATACCACCATCAGCCCAGGCTCTTGCGACGACTCGGCTTCTGCCAACTTCTCTTGGTTCATTTGCTGACCTCAGCCAAGCCCTTGAAGGGCTGGGTGATGGTGTTATTTGCATGGGAGGTGAAGATGATGTAGAGATGGGTGTCATATGTGTACTGCTGACAAGTCAGTCCACGGTGCCACCGAATCTTCTTTAGAGGCTTTATATAGATATTGAACAGGCTGGGTGAGGGAAAAAGAATGTTATGTTACTCAGCAGGTGGAAAAGGTTTTGGAGGTTAAGGAAAGAGCAAGTGTTTATCATAAATCTCTTGAGTGTACCAGAGACTTATGTAAGGGATGTCTGAAGATGTACCAGCTCAGTTCCATGAGGCTGTGGACAGACATTTATTTTCAAACAGCTGAGCGGGTTGGAGATCTTAGAGCCACTCCAGATGCTTGCTCCCAATCGTCTGCTGATGGCACCCCTGCCCATTGCTCTGCTACTAGGAAAGGTGGTCCAAGGTCTTCCTAAGCTTCCAGATGAAGCCTGGCAGATAGTTTTACGTGCTGATAGAGGCAGTGTTAGTTAACCCAGCTGACACTGCTTTGCCTTTAAGAGCGGGCAGTTTGCTAGCACAGCCTTACCCTGAGTTTTAGAACAGAGGGAGAGGAGGAAAGACAGCTGTAGCCTCTCCCATAGAATGTGTCCCTAGCCCCAAATGGCTCCGGCATTGCCTCCTACAGGTCTGAAGTTGGGTAAGGGGTGTGTGTGTGAGACTGGATACATCTGCTGAAACAGGCTACGTTACTCCTGTTTTGGATGAATATGCACTTGGATGTTTTGTGCCAAGCATGTATATAAAATACGTGTGAAGTACTACTTTGTTACACGCACAACCAAAATGGAGCATTGGGAGCTGGGTCAGCCTCCTGTGTAAACAAGAGCTGTAGGATGGGGTCACAGTGTGGTAGAAGCCCAGGTAGCTAAGAGATTGTTTTTATCCAAATTTACTAACAGAGCATTTACAAGACGTTTGTGTTAATTATTATGTTAGTACCGCTGTGGTTTTAGCTGAACCAACAAGCTATAATAAAATGTTTAAGAATATCCAGTTAGGGGTAAGGAGGAAAGGCTCCTGTGCTCAAGGGTTCGTTCAGAAATGGGAGGAAGCAGGAAGAAAACGTGCAGGTGTTTTTTAAGAGATCCTGGAGTTCTTACAGTGTTTCCAGGTCCAAAAATACAGAACTGCCTAAGAATCCTTGATGTGTGCACAGGCAAAACAGAACAAGCGATGATACTGTGTGTGGCCCAGTTGTAAATGTGTCTGTGTGCTGGTGGTGCTTTCGCACAGAGCACTGGTAGTACCTGCTACTGTGATTTTCAGGTACTGAAACGTGCCCTCTGTTACCAAATGGTCCCCTCTGAGGACTGCTGGGACTCGGGAGTCTTCCCGGCAGCCCAGAAACAACCTGCAGCTTTTCTGAAACATGGAAATGAGTGCACATTTTTTTAAAAATTCTCCCTGAATCAACAAAAAAACAAAACACCTGCCCTCTTGCGTAAAGCTGCTGATATATGACACAAGCCTGTAAAAATGGGCCACCCTAATGGCTGAGACTGGGTCTAAATCAGATTCCTTAACAGGTTATCCTGTTTCTGAACTGGGTCAGAATGGAGCATCCTACCTTAACAACAGTCTGAAACTCTAGTGGAATTTGGACTTGGATCCAAACTCAAGGCACAGGCTCTTCTCTAAATAAAAATAACTAGATCACAAGCTATTTTGGGGTGGTGACTTTTAGACAAGAAACGTAGGGCTTACATAGGTGTTTTTTACTCCTGTCAAATACATCTGGATGCTGTCCTCCTTCCAGCTGGTATTCCAAAAGCACTTTCATCAGCTCAGAGCCAGATAACCCCAACTGGAAGGTGGAAACTGTAGAACAACTGACACTATTCATGGTAAACACTGGTGGTTTCTGGTTGGGTTTTTTCTCCATGCAGAATATTCTGTGACTCTGGTTGCTGCTGATGCTGATATGATTTCTGTCATGGCCTGTGATGAATAGCATATGCAATGGTGGGTCAAGATAAAAACCAACAGCATGTTGAAAAGCCTTCTCTAAATATGAATCCCCATGGTTCTGGCTTTCTGGACAGGGAGGCAGTTAATGAAAACTGCCATGTCTGGTACCCCTTACGCAGCTGCTGAAGCTGCTGATTACCAGCACCAGCTAGCAAATCTCCTGTTTTTTCCTATTTACTTAGAACCACAGAATGGTTTGGG
>NW_010264282.1:0-483 GCF_000690775.1 Eurypyga helias
AGCACCTGCTACCACTGCTTCCCTGCAACCCCCCCCAAAAGCCGGGGCTGAGCTCCGCCGGTGGCAGTCAGGGCCGGGACGCTGCAGAGACCCTCGTGCGGTGCTGGGCACCCTGCTTTGGGTCCCCCCGAAAAAGGCAAATGCTAGCCATCCTTCGTTCGGCTCCTGTGAGTCCTGGAGGTGCTCGGTGCCCAGTTGGATTTCAAGGCTTGAATTTGCTCCTGGCCGCTTGCGATTAGTTGTGGGGGAGCTGCTGCTTGGGGCAGGATGGTTTTGGGGAAGCCCCCAGGATGGGGCATGCCATCCCCGCAGCGAGACGGGCAGAGGTGCTGGGAAAGGAGCCGTGGCAGGACTGGAGCTGCAGCCCAGGGTCTGGCCGTGCTCTCCTTACCAGGAATGGGATGTCCCCAGAGGGATTTGCGAGTCCCCCAGCTCCGGGGCAGCCCAGCCCCCTGTGCCGGGGGGCACGGCCTGAGTACCTGT
>NW_010264283.1:0-2696 GCF_000690775.1 Eurypyga helias
CCTCCCGGGTGCTGCAGGCCAGCCCCTCGGCCGGGCCTCCTGCACCCAGCAGTGGTAAACCCCACTTTTCTCAACTTCAGAGCCCGGTGAGGAGTTTCCTGGTCGATTCGGGATGTGGAAAGAAAGAGAGTCTTGGAGAGCTGCGGTTTTGGGGGGGGAGAGGGGCGGGGCAGGACCATGAAAGAGCCGGGAGAGTGATAGTAAAAATAACCCCCTTTCGTCTTCCTTGCTAAAGGTGAGGGAAGGCTCCTTCAGATCGTGCAGGCAACTTGGCAAGGTTGCCGTACCCCAGGACTTAGGAATCTGAGAGCTGCCTTTTTTTTCACGTCCTTACTTAAAATAACTGGAATGTTTCCTTGCTTTTTTATTTAAACCTTCTATGGTTTCCATCAGGAATGATCACTCCTTTTCCCGACGTGGTATGCACCATTGGCAAAGTGATAGAAAAATACCAGTAGCAATACCTTTATGCACACACAGAAACGCGTGGAGAGTATCGAGGTGTGAAAGTGCCTGATTGATGCAACAGTTTAGTACTGGAAATTAGATCGTTTAACACCAGAATTCAGTCACAGTCCTAATTAAAACGTATTTAAACATCAAACTTCAGTGATTAAATTCAACGCTGTAGTTGAGACATCATTCTGAGATGACAAGAAATAGCAACAGTCGCTAGAGCTGACCTAAATTAATGTTTCTTACTTGCTAGTGTTATAATTAGAATCAACTTTAAAGAAGATTCTTAATGTGTTCATGGAAGGCTTTTGGAGCTGTTTTAATAAGGAAAGTTAGCTCACGTGTTGTTGCTGCAGTCTGTTCGTACAGGCTGCCTGAGATTTCCCTGTCAAAAGCTTAGGTATAACAACCCATTTGAATATATTACTCCGTGAAGTCTGACATTTTAAAAGATTTTAGAGAAAGAAGTGACAATATGATGCCAGTATTTACAGTATCATGCATTCCAGTGTAATTTCTGTGGAAATTAAGGTGACAGCTAGAGTACACGAATAAAACAGGAGTTCATTATGATGTTTTAGATCTTCCTGAGTACCAGTAAATTAATAATGGACAATGGAGATGTTCTGAATGAAGTGATATTTTGTCAGTCAGCGGATTTACCTTTTTTTCAGGAAAAACAAAAATAAAATGCCTGCTGAAGTATAATGCAGTACACTGTACTTGATTAGGGCATAAGGAGTGATGCAAGCAAGCGTAGTCAAGTTATGTCTTAGGTGAGAAGAATTCAAAGCTGGTGTCCTGAAGACTTAAAGTGAGTCACCCCTTGACAGATAATCTAATAACATGGATATCAGGTTCCTGTCAGATCTTTTTTAAGATCTTAGTACTTTCTCTGATCGCACTCCTCTGGAAGCAGCATGTACAGTGGTAGGCCAGAAGTCACTCACTTCATTCATGTAAATGAAAGAGGGTGTCTCAGTTACATTTTAGTATCGTTTTATTATCCTGGACCTCAGGATGATATCTCAGGACGGGTTTGGTACCTCAGAATGATATAATTGATGGCAAGCAAAGTCTGTGATATTTACAGATAACTTTTTAATGCTGTTCATTGGTTATTACGTGACTCTAAAATTAATTATGTGGGCTTTCAAGTTCTTAATACTGGCTCTTTTTTAGGAAGCATCTTGAATTGATGCTTCCTAATCACGAAATATATGAAATAATGAAACAGCTTCAGAATCAGCCCAAATTTTAGAAGATGAAACAGTTGTTTCTGTCCTTCTTATTTAAAAAAAAAGGTAATAATATATTTAAAACCTTAGACTGTAAATATTTTTAATGGATATCTGCCACTAGATCCTCTGATTTTAGTCTATGGAGTGTGCTAACTTGGCAGGAAGTGTCACAGTAGGACTAAAGAAAATGCCTGTATCCTTCAAAGAGCAGGAAAACAGGAGACATTGAAGGCAATTCTCAGGTAAGTCTCAATGTGTGTTGAAACCTGAGCCTAGTACTGTTGTGGTATAAATTGCCATTTTGTTTTTCCCAAGACACTCTTTGGGTTTTCTTAACCAACTAGAGCATTAACGAACATTCATGCTTCCATCAGTTTCCCTGGTCTGTCTCGCTGTGCCTTCTTTACGTTCTCAACTTTCACGTGTCTGAACGCCAGAAGAATATCTGTCTGACACACGTGCCTTTGTCTCAATGCGCAATGGAGAAACAAACCAATTAGAGTCGTAGGCTTTGCCCATGGTGGTGATTTTAGCAGTTTTGCAGTGAAGAAAAAAACCTCAAATAACATTTCTCTGATTTTGGTTTGTCTAGTTTTGCATTTATGTGTCTCTCATCTGGACCAAACTGCTGGGTTTGGCCACTTTCTGATCTACCATGGTCCCATCCATTTTTTTAAGTGAGCACTGCTTCACCTACTTAAACCCTAGGATTCCCATGGTTTGCTCATGGGGGCCTTCATTGTTTTAAATGGGATAAACATGGCTACTGGTCATATCATGACGCACATTCAAGCTATGGCAGTTGCCCCCGGATAACTTTGAGCGAGCTGCAGAGCACTGCTGGGCTCTAGATGTCAGCCTTAGAATCCCAGCCTTAGGCTTTGCCTGCATGGATCTGTACTAAAAAGGCCTGTAAGTGAGGCAAGCAGAGATACCAAAGGAGGAAATACCAGAGAGAAAGTACAAAGCCTTATGTAATTAACAGCTTTTTATTTTTTT
>NW_010264284.1:0-1312 GCF_000690775.1 Eurypyga helias
AGGGCCATGCTGGGGGGGGCTCCCGTAGTGCCCCACAGCCCCCACACCTCCGCCAGCCCCACAAGAAGCCAGGAAACACATTCTGCAGCTGACAAATATATTTTCCCCCAGAAATACAGGAAAAGGGGACACAATCGGGTACAGGAAAGGGAAAAAAAAAAAAAAAGGTTTAAAAAAAAAAAAAAATATTTCCCCCCCCCCCTTTTCCCACTCCCTTTTTACCCCCCCCCAGTTTGGGATCTGGGGCTGGCTGGGACACCAAAGCTCCACCTGTACTGGGAAGAAAATGTTAACAGACCCCCAAAACTCCACTCTTTCACCCCAAAACCAGTCCCAGGAGCCTCAAGCTCCACCCAGAGCCATTCCCAGTCCTCCCAGTTTTCCGCTGGGACTAGGAATTCCCCCCTCCACGCCCAGGGAGGATGGAGGAAGGGTCTTCCCCCATCCTGGACCCCCCAGGAGCTGGGGCTGTGTTTTGGGGCAGGAACCCTCAATCTGAGGTGAATCGACTAACCCTGGGAAAACGGGATCAGCCCCTCGCCCTCCCAGTACACCAGTGCAAAACCCGCTTTCCTCCCAGTATACCAGTGCAACACACACCTTCCTCCCAGTATACCAGTGCAAAACCCACCTTCCTCCCAGTATACCAGTGCAAAACCCACCTTCCTCCCAGTATACCAGTGCACCTCCCCATCCTCACCGTATACCAGTTAAAAACTGCCATCCTCCCAGTATACCAGTTAAAAACTGCCGTCCTCCCAGTATACTAAGGAAAAGTCTCCTCCTCCCCAGGGTACCAGTTAAAACCACCTGTCCTCCCAGTACACCCATTAAAATCCCACATATTTCTGGTATACTAGTGAAAAAGAAAACCCTGTCCTCCCAGTGCACCAGTAAAAGCCCTCCACCTTCTCCCAGTAGGAGCCTTGTTGTCCCAGTATACCAGTGAAAAAAAGTGCCTTCCTTCCAGGATACCAGTTAAAATTCCCACGTCCTCCCGCTGTACCAGTAACAAAGCTCAAGCCTCCCAGCACACCCCTGGAAAGGGCCCTTCCTCCCAGCAGACCAGTTAAAACCCCAACGTTCTCCCAGTATGCCAGCGAAGAAGCAGTCTTCCTCCCAGTATACCAGTGAAGAACCCCTGTCTTCCCAGTATACCTGCTTAAAAATAAACGTTTTCCCAGTATCCAAGTGACTATCCTCGCGTTATACCAGTTCAAACCCCATCTTCCTCCCAGCAAACCAGTTTACCCCATCCTCCCAGTACTTAAGAAGGGCCTTCCTCCCAGTATACCAGTTCCCCCCGTCCTCC
>NW_010264285.1:0-33825 GCF_000690775.1 Eurypyga helias
CTCTGAGTGCGGCCATCCAGCCTGTCCTATTTACGGATATTCACATGTCATCATTGGTTTCCCTTGCTTGCGTCCTCACTCATTCTTAGCTTTCTAATTATGGCTTTGCACCTTTTCCTGAAATGCAAGTCCTGACATTGAAAAAAAAAAAAAAAATTATTTATTTGCATTATAAATGCAACTCAAATCCTCACTCAGCACTACAAATATAATTAATATTCAAAGCACAATCCACTATGGGCCCTATTAGACTGCAAAACTGGAACTTTTCAGTGTACAAATAGTGCTTCATACATCTAAGTCACTCATATGGCACCTTGGTTTTAGAACGGGGAGACGCTGGTAAAGTAGCATCTTTTCCCTATGCAGAAACCCAACACTTGCCACCGCGTCTCCTCACGGCCCTGATGTAACATGCTGCAGATGGTAATTCCTGTATGATTTCATATTTCAAGCTTCTATTGCCAGTTCACTTGGAGTATTCCCTGAAGAATTACAAGGCAGTGTTCATGAAACAACTGTGGAGACAAGTCTGTTCTCACTATTATTTTGAAACTGTTGATGAGTGTTTTCCTCTGCTCTCTGCTCAGATGTCCAGCAAACTGCTCTCCTTGTAAGAGAAGATCTGAGAAACCACCCAAGATCTCACCTCAGTTCACTGCAGATATACTACTACCAGCACCTTCTACGTGTTAAACAAATTCTAGCACTGATAAATACTTCCCAACCACAAGCACTGAACACAAGTTTTTGTTCAGATTGGGAAGCCAATAGACAATTAATTTTGAACTTCCCAACACATTGAATGGAAGTGTCACATGCGTATGGATGGAAGGAACACCTAGTATTTGCTGCCCAGTTAAAAGGGTTGCAGGTATACCTTCTGTAATCTCATGGAGAAACAACATGAAGAGAAAACCTGCAGCAACCCCATACACAGGACACTGCAAGTTGTAAATCAGAAACTCATGTTTACACAGTCCTTCCACTCCCCTAGTCCTGTAAGTTACAGACAATCTCTTCATGACAAAATATTTATAGCTGTGATTTGTCTCCAGCCCCTTCAGGCACAATACCACTCCCATTAGTCAAATCCAATATCCAGGTAACCTTATACAACCTGCAAATCATAATTCCACCAACCTGAAGTGTTTTTGCATCCAATATCCTGTGTCAGCTACAGAGCTTTAGAAAGTTTTATTTTTAAGAACAGTCATCTGCTTCTTTCTTTGTAAAGAAATGAGTGTGTGTGAGAGCATTAAAAATGCAGTTTTCCATTATGTTTGCCACAGGCAATATTTCTCAATTTGTGCAAGTCAAAAGAAAAAATAGCCTATTAGTTGTTAGAAGAGCTGAGCCTTTCCCCTGTAGGTTTTCATGTGATTTACCATACAACACAAATGTATGTAAATTAGCCAGGTAAATGCAGAATTAGTTATTAATATTCTTCTCACAGTTTAGATTGAAAAAAGTTACAAATTTGCATAAATGGTACAACTGAAAAAGTCAGCTAGAATTTAATGAATCAATAAAACACTCCTTTGTGTGCATACACAAAGTAGGACCCATATCTAAGGACAACGAAAGGGTCTTTAAAATTATTAATCAAAAAAGAAGTTAGCTCAAAGGATTTACTGATCATTTTCTCACTGTAAATGTTAAAATCATAAATTAAAAATAGATAACTACCAGCTTTCATCAATACTTGAGTTTAATTTAAAAGAAGTCTCTGCATGTCTGCTCTTTCATTCCAACATATCAGTGAAAGCTTTGTTCTGGTAGCATAAACACAACTGCAATCTGAGCACATTAAAATATTGAATGTTCATAACTTACTTACTCTTCAGACCTAATAATTAAGCACATTTCCTCCATACATCATGACTCAACTTATTTGTACCTTTGCTCTGGCCGAGTCTGCCACTCCTCTGTATTTATAGTCATCATGAAGATGAGATCACCAAAAAAAAAAATTACTGAGCAAGTCAAAGACTAGAAATCTCAAGCCAACAGACAGGGAAAGAATCTTGTCTGGAAAACTACCTGATCTAGCACTGCCAACAACACTTGAAAACTACAAAAAATTACCTAACAAGGAAAAAAAAATACTAATACTGCCTATGTCAGGCAAAAGTACTATGGATGCTAGTATTTCCAAATGAAGTGTTAAAATCCCCAGTATTAAAAGTGCATCTAATACAAATGTACATTTTGCTTTACTCCTGCTTGCTCAGCAACATTTGTATGAAGTGAAGGGGTAAACAACCATGTCGTGTTTCTGTACTCAGCTCTGCACATGTGTAGGTGCCTACACACATACACAGACTTATGTTCTGCACTTCATGCAAGATATAAATGGGCAAGTGCACAGCAACGGAGAAAAAAAACTTGGTACAAACTGTATGTACAACAACAAACACATAGTGAAATGCTACTTTTATTTCTTAATATCCTATACCTACTTTGCACCGCCTTTGCACTGTGTAAAAACACTGGATTATTACGGCCTATCTAACAAGTGACTGTATTTCTCAGACCCCTAAAAATAGCCTAGTAAATGGAAATGACTTGCTAGACAAATGCTATTTCAGCGAGAGTTCTTGGAAGAAAGTAATATGTAGTTACTGTTTCTCCATTAGCACTTAATGCAGAATTAACTGTCCCACTGCAACTGCTTGGCCAGGAAGTATGCAATTCTTCTTGCAGTTCCTAACTCATTGTAGCTTATGTATCTGGTGGAAGGCTACATGGATGGGAAGCAGGTTTCATACAAACCAAAATCAAATCCTGTATGGTAAAAAATGTAAATTATGGACTTCCAGTTTAATTAAGACATTTGTCCAGTATTTCCTCTTAGCATGGTCTAGCCCTGTATGTCTCTTGGGAATGTCCCTTATCTGCTCTCAAGGGCGATTTAATGACAAGACTTCTCTGTTGGCCTGGCTGGTCTACTGGAGTCAGACTTCTCTAGTGACAAACTACAAAGCTTCCCAAAGCCCAGTCGTTCACATCGCTGGGTACCACCAGAGGTGAGCAGCAGCTGAGGTATGTGGCAGACAGCATCCCTTTGGATCCAGTCCAAAGGTTTATTATAGTCATACTGTCATCATCTGTCCTTCCAAGCTGCCGTTGAGTTCAGGAAAATACAAAATCACCTCAGTGCCGGGCAGCCTGTACCCTTCACACCTTTGGAACAAAGCAAACACTTCAGTTGCACAAAAACTCAACCCTGTCTGACCTGTTTCCCTGAACCAAGCCTGAAACAGTACATGAACCAAGCTCACCTGTTCTTTGCAAAACACGCCCCCCACCCCTACTTTTTTTTTTTTAAGCAAGAACAGTTATGTTTATGAACCGGGGCAGACCTGTCATCTAACTGCAGCCTGAGCTTCCCAGAGATTCAGTCTTGTTCTGTGGTGTTTCTTCTCATTAAAAAACAAACAAAGCTCAGCTGGAAATAAATGAAAGGCATATCCTACTTTGAATGGACTTTTAGTTGTACGTAAACTCCTGTGATACATAAGGAGGTATAGATGAAAATAGATCACATAGTTGTTCACACATTAAATGTTTGCAGGCCTTTCTCTCATACAAGAAAGTTTCCCTTTCATAAATGCAAGCTGTTATTACATACCATAAAATAAGCGCTAACATTTCTGCACTAGCACAGTATAAATGACTGATGTCATACTTCTCTATTGCAACGAACCAACACTTGTTAACTAGAATGAAATAAAAACCTCAGATCTCATTACTGTTTTCAGTGGCATTAACAAAACCAAATACAGTTATTGTACAACATTAAGACTGTATTAGAGTAAATTGCTAATAAAACAAGTTAATACTATCAAATAGAGCACTTAGAGAAAAATATATCCTCCTCATACTTTTCATAAGCACTTTTGTACTTTGATTTTCCCTTGGTATCACTAGAAATAAAATGTTTTTCTTCAAGCAGGCTATCCATTTTGCTAATTTCCATCTCTAAGAACTAGAGGTAAGTAAATCCTTTGAAGAGACATTATAGTCTTGTTAGTAATGACCTTCTCTTTTTGATCTTTAAAGCAACATGTTCACCCACATGGAATCTGTGGGTATTGTATCATGTTACTAAACCTCATATACTTTAATGGACTTCATATTATCCATGTCTAGCTTTACCACTGCTGACACGATAATTAAAGCAGAGAAAAGCATTTCACTCCACTCCATCTTCGTGGGTTTGCCACTATCTTTAAAATATTTAGAAACATTTCTAGCTTCCTCTACTATGCTTGTAAGTTCTGTCAGTTTATAAAAAAAAAAAAAAAACAGAAGTAATTATAAATGTTGTATTGTGCTAGGAGTGTGACACATACAGAGAAATGAGAAGTTCCTTCTGCTGACTCACCAAGGCAAAGCAACAAAGTACCTTGTTTACGTCTTGTGGAGGAGAGAGAAGATGTAAAGGCAGGAAGAGATCTACAAGAAGCTGCCTTAGGATCAGAGAAAATTTAGACAGAAACACAGGCTGCGGGTTTTATTTTGTTGTTATTTAAAATGAAGGCAAACAGTGAGAATAATGCAAGTTTGAATGTGTTTTCAGTGCACATGCATGCCCAGAAGTTTGCAAGCGCACTGCTTAGAGAGATTACCATTGCCCAAAAGATTTCTGAAGGCCTTTATCTCTTGACAAAGTTCTAACAGCACCTTGTCACAGCCCTTAAAAAAATGCCTTTATGTGCACAGTCATCTTTTACACAGATAAATCCAAATTTATGCAGGCTGGAAAACAGATACGAAACAGAAAAGGTAAATTTGGTAAAATAAAGGACAGTACACTGTAACTGAAGCTCTGATTCTGACAAGTAAAGATTCTCAGGACAGAGACCTTCTGTTTCATTACACTGTGACTGGGTCACAGGCCGTGACTGAGTAGAGGACAAACGCAATAACGGATGCCAGCACTATATTAGTAACAGTACATCTTTATCAGGTGAGTTCCCAATTTGCTCAAGTCCTGCAGAGGGACTAGTGAACCTTCAATCACTCCACCATACAAACCAGAAATTTTTCTCCAGCCCTTAGATGGATTTCCCTAACCCTTCAATTTGTCACTTTTACCATGAAAAATTCTGGAACACATCAAGCTGAAGTTTTCTCTAAACAAAATTTGTCCAGTATATCAGGCGATCGCAGTTTTATTTAAACTTCAAGATCCCTGCTTCTTTCACTTGTCTAGGTTGTGTTCACTGCCACAGGTCACATTCATGCTTTGAAATCCATATTGCAAAAAGCCAATCTATATGAGAATAGCTGCAGCCTCATCAAAGAGAACAGCTGCCTTGTCAGGAATTTGACATGTCTCACCTATGCCAGAAAAAGACTGTAGACTGTCGCAACTATGACTGTGGGAAAGTCTAAAACACCCATGGGATAGCTAACCTTTCATTTTACTCTGCCACAAATTATTTCCTTCTGCACTTTTTTTTTTTTTTAGATTAATGTATACCACAGGATGTTTAGCCCTATTTCCAGTGATCATTCCCAGATGAACTCAAAATTAGGTATGTATGTGTACACTTTTCCATAACTGGGACTCAAAACCTCTGGTTGTTTGGAAAGTATTTCTTAAAAGCAATGAATACTGCATCAGACTGTTGCAACACACAGGTACCTCTGGAGTTTTTCTCTTCCTAAATGCTGCAACAATTGTTCTCTCAGATCTGAAGCATTTTCAACCTCTCTTCTGGAAAAGTCCCCGTTTCACACTAACAATCTTACCAAGCAGTTTGGGAAATTCTCATATCTATTTTTCACCCACTACTTTCTGATCTAAGAAATCACCTCCCCACTTCAAGCTTGCTCCTCCATTCTTTGCATGTTAACCAATTAAGGAACTCAGGTAACCAAGCTGTGGGCAGCTTCTAATGGCATTTCCCATGTGCACCTAAGATCACAGATATAGAAAACAATAGGGGATAACACAAAACCACTTACTTGAAATCTCCTTTGTGATGCATATTTCACTTCAAAAGAGATGGACAAAACCTCTGCCAAATTACCACACCGTATCCATCACTGCTCGGTGTAAGTGCCTCTAACCTAATGCAGTGTCCCCACTCCTCCGTGGGTGGAGACCCCAAGCCTGGTCATCCTAGAGCAACCCTGTCGCTGAAGTGCACTGTCTGTATCCCACATTCTGTAATCACACAGATCTACTTAACATTTACATCTCAGTTCCTGGCTAGTCCGTATCAATGAACACTTGCACTGGACATAATTCTGGCAATTATGCAGAGCTGCATGATAGTGTGCATCAGATACTCCTTTCCTCTGACATTTAAAAGAGGGTTCAGTGTACAGAGCTTCTCCAAAGAAGCCTGGATACACTCTCATTTAGTTACTTGAAATGCATGTATTTTCTCCTTGAGCTATTGCAGCAAAACACGCAGCGCTCAAAAAACTTCCCAACTGCACAAACCAAAAAGAACCAATCTAAGATCAAATCTCTCACTTTGGAGTGGGGAGAAGCATCAGATCCGCAAAGACGTCCGTACCGTTTGATCTGGAGTCTTAAACCAGAAGGGTAGTGGATGCTTTCGTACACATCTAGGCATTATACAATATGGTGTTGCCAGCTGGAAGGCCAAAAAAGCCCCGAGCGTGCCGAGGTGGGTGATGCAATACCCGCTACAGCAGGCTGTGCATGCCTGCTGCTTGCCCATCCCGCTCTCACAGCTGCCTCAGGCACCAGCTGTCCTGGAGCACGGAGACACATGGGGTCCGGCACGCCCCAGCAGGACTTCCCGCCAGGACAACAGGATGCCTGGGTCTTGACTTGCGGCTTCTTTCGGAGGCTGCATAGCCAGAACCAATGACACAGAAGGATTCTTCTCGTTCACCTTTTAGGTGTCACTGAGTAATTTGTTCTTCAGCCAAGTAAGAGTGCTTATGGTACACTCCTGCATTTTTCTGTTCTCCCCTCGTGAAATATCCTGCGGAGACAAGAATTTTTCTTTTTCCTTGGATGAAGCTGGATTTTTTTTTCTTTTTTTTTTTTATTGAAAGCCCACGAGGTGTGTAATCAAAGCTGGCACTGGAGCATCCTAATTACAAAACACAGCAAGGAACTTTCACACACATTTTGTGGACTTCAGATTTCTCGTTCACAGAATCTTCTTGCTGAGAAAGTAGAGATCATGAGAAAAGTTCAGGAGACAGAACCCAGACTGGCAGTAAATCATTTTTCACTTCTGCCTTTAATAACAAGATCAAATAAAGAAAAATTGACCCTGTATTTGTAACATGTCATTCCATTTTTGTTTGAGAAAACATCCTCAACTCCTCAGAAGGAGTACTGACATGGGTTGGGGACTGGGTGGGAGGCAGAAGATATATTTATGTTTTTGTTTTGTTTTATTCAGAAAAAACATGCATCTTGAAGCAGGGCTGCTGAAAAATTGCAGTTCTGAAGCACTATCAGTGCTGGCTGCTTTCTGCTGAGCTGAAGTGACCATTTTCAGATCCTTTCAATCTGTGGTGAAAAGATCATTACCATGCTACTCCCGGGAAGTCAGTCCTCCTGCAAGTGAGCTCCTTTGTTATGAATATGGAACAGATGGAACCAAATCTATCTGCTCCATAGGAACAAAAACACTTACAACCTAGCTCTCTCTATTAAAGACTCTACTTAGCTCCTTTATATCACTGGCTTTCTGTGCACTGCTGTGAGGTTTTGACTTTATAGAAAAAGGCACTTCATAAAAGCAATAGTTCTTACTCTTAAACCAAAAGCGGCCTAAGAACTGCAGAAGATGAATGCAGAGTTTAACCCGCATGGCTCCTTGCAGATATGCAAATATTCAATTACTATTTTTTTTAAGCTAGAGAAATGGGTTTTTTTCTGAGGAGGAAAAATAGCCATATGCTGCAAAGACCGTGCAATCAATGGCAGTGAAGTACACAGATGATAACGTTACTCACTCTAATAAAGGTTGTATCTACCTATGTTGTTGCAAGAAAGAACATGGACTTTATTAGTACATATGTAAGTGTGCGTCAAGATGACACTTCTGCAAAGAAATCTGTATCAGTCTTTCAAAAACTGACATTTTTGGTAGGACACAAAACACCATGAAATTTGGTCCCCACCATGATTACAAAAAAGATTTTATGCATCAATTTATCTCCAAATATTGCACCTTGTAGGGCCTATTTCCTAAGACTTTAAGAGAAACAACATCAATATTACATCACTTCACTTTGTAAATGGAAAATACGCATAGACTCTAGCTGAAACCAACAGATTTACTTACTGACTGCTCATTTGCAGCAGAGTTAGGCAGGTACTTGTAGAGTATCTGTCACTTCTCTTCTCAGAGCAATAACAAATGTTTACTCCTAGCCACACATGCATACACACACACAGATATGGTTTATACCAACTTCTCACAAAACCCCATACGACAGAAGTCAGCAGCCTCCTTTACTCACCGTTTAATATGTTAATACATTTACGGCCTGGCTGCTTTTTCAGAAGTAATTGAAAAAAGGATGCTTTGATTCTGACTAAATCAAGTCTTCAGGCAAATCTCCCCCTGCCAGTGAAAGCACAGCTTGCCTGAAGTCATAACCTTTGTTGATGGAAGGGAACTGGCCTTGGAACAGATCATGAAGCAGATGTTTTATGCCAAATCAGAGTCTAGGGATACACAGGATACTGCAAATAAAACTCTTCTTCTGTCTGTTCAATCACTTCAATTCCCTGCAGTGTGAAATATGAACTTGCCAACAAATGGCCGGTGTGCTATGTAGCACAGCAGGGAGAGCAAGCGCCATGGATGCACCAAGGGCTGGAAAACTCCTTCATTAGGTCTGCTTTTCAGCCGAAGCCTCACCAGTGACACGTGGGAGCCCCCTCCAATGGAAGGTGGTGATGTTCGTAAAGACAAGTTTCCATCAGCTCCAATTATATAAATTGTGTGCACTTGCTTGGAGGAGAAGGAGGTTCATATGGCTGTATCCACACATCATGGTCATTAGCAGCTTACAGCAAAGGCGTGGTTTTTCAATGATTTTTCTTTAAAACTTTCCCACTCTAAAACACCCACCTACGGGCTCCCCAAAAAAATCCCACCAGCTTAATGTCAGGGCTGTGCTACACATCTTATGACAAAATCCCTACAGGAAATCCCACTGTGTAGTGGAGCACCTTCACACCAAAGAGGGTACAAGCTCTGCTCCCACCACCTCTGAGGAGCACGGCAGGTCTCTGGTGGCATCTGAGCAAAAGGCCAAGACAGCCCAATGCTCCAGCTCCCTCCATTATTGGTCTCTCCATCTGTACGCTTCTCTCTGATTAAAGCATTAACTGTCTGGAGAGACACACTTGCTCTTGAGATAGCTGTTTAAAACAGGAGTTAAACGTAAAAGAATCCTTGCACTTTCAAGTCAGTTTCCATCCACATCAACACTGCCATGCCTCTTTCATGCATTTCTAAGCTAACAGTTGCACTTTGTGTTAAAAGGAAGGAACAGCTAACAATACAAGACTCTCTTAGCCCTTGATTATGGGAAAGCAGAAATGGAGCTCAAGTTAATACGAATTTTCCATTTGCATTTCAAAAAAACCCAAGAAACAGAAGTCTGGTAAAATACAAACATACCATTTAAAATAACTTACTGACAAGCTTTCAAGATGTTTACAATCTGCAATAGAGTCCACGTTTTCAGAAGAACCCAGTGCTCCATATGCAAAGCATTTTAGAAATCTGGCCAACTATTTAGATACCTAAGTGACAGCTAAGTACTTGTAAAATTATGACTCTAATTGGAAATGCTAAGCACTTCTGACATATGGCCTGTAATATGCAATCTATTTATTTTACCTACTTTTGGACTGAGATCAAGGAAGAATGGGGTTGAAGACACATATGTCTGATTTACGTAGAATAAATTACATATATTGCATCAACCCTGGGTTTAGGTGGGTTGATTTTTTTGCCTTTTTTTTTTTTTTTTTTTAAAATGTGTGTGCTCAGGTGCATTTCAGATCAGTCCCCTAACGCCAAGATAAATATTCCACTTAAATGTAAATACACCAAAATCAATGTAATTTTCACTGATGGTCAAGTCAAAAAAGACCATGATAGTCAAGCAATCTGTGTGCAGAGCTGTCAGAATTTTTTTTTCTAAAGTCCAGTTGAAGTGAATCAAATTAATAGTTATTAGAATTCAATGTACATACACAAGCTATTTGCTTTTCAAATCTGAAGCAAAACCTTCAGTGGTAAATTTGTCTATAAATTAAAAAACCCGTGTCTCCATGAAATGGCACAGAAAAAAAACCCTACAACTTACCACTGCCTTTAGTCCCCGTTCCCCCACCCCCACCCCTCCACCCCTACATTTCACAGAAAGCTATTATGTCAGGGTCTTCTTTCTTCAGCCTAAAATACAGTTGCTGAAGAGCTAGGGCAATTTCATGGGACTTTCTGTTGCTGTTTTATTTGTGTGGGTTTCATTACTGACTTCTTTGTAGAATGTACATGTGCTTATAATTTCACCTCGTATTTATAAGGGTGGAGTGCAGATCTGCCTGTACATATTAGCACACAGAATACCATATGCTGTTCACAAGCTCTCTGTGGAACTGCACACATCCTCGAGATACATCTGAAAATTTTCTCTTCTGCCTACAACTTAGATGTGGCACAAGGTTCCCGAAGAGATTTATTTTTGGCTTAAGGCTATTTTTTACTCAAAATATTGTTCAATTTAATAAAATGAAAGAAGTCCTCGGCAGAAACTTATCTTCTCAGCTAGGTTAGCAAGTCAAGAAATATTCTCCCTAAATGGTCCTTTTTAAGAGCATTTTCCAAGCTAACTCTTAATGTACATCTTTTAAACCTATGTAAAATCTTAAATGGACTATTTGATTCCCAAAGTTAGAAGCACTGCTATTGTTTCTGATAAGAACAAGCGGCTGACGTGGCTGAGAGGAGAGTAGTTCAAGGGTCTGAGAGGGACAGTGGAACCAAATCACCCCTCACAGCAAAAACCACCAATTACACAGAATTAGGTGCCAGGTAGCTGCAAAGCTACTGGAAAAGGCAGTTTCTTCCTCAATCAAGAAGGCAGCAGTAGCATGGCCTGACACATTTTGGACAACGCCAGTGAAAATGAACATTTTGTATTTTGTATCTCAAGGATTTTGATGGCAAACTTTCTGAAAAGTGGACATATTTCCTTATGGAAGCTGGAGCTTTGAAGAGAATGACACCTTCTGCCATTTTCTTCAACAGGACACATTTCAGCAGGGATGTTTCTCCTCTAATGCACATCCATGACCACATTAGTTACCAGGAAGAAGGGAAGGGGAACTAAGCACAGCAGGGAAGTAAAGTTAAAGAGATGAGAGTCATACCTGTACCCTGAGAAGTATTGCAAGCAGTACCCTATTAAACTCGGGCTGAATTTATCTTTAACCTTATTTTCATTTTGGAAAGCACAAGCAATGCATAGTGATAAATAGCATGGTTACACCACACTGATGACAAGAAAGAACAACTGGTCAGCTCAGCCCATAGAGGAGAATGGCAATCTAGTGTGTGTATAACACAATGCCTAGAAGGCACTTTACTGGCATCTTACATTACAAACATCTTTCAGTAGAGCTAAAATTATCTATAGATTCACTTTGACAAACCCAGCACCTTTATAATCACAGTGGCTAAAGCATTTAACACAAAAAGATTATTTTTTATCAAAGACGCAAAGAATAGGTGTCTTTTTAATATCATTATTTATGTATGTGTATATATGTGCATAAAAGAGCATACAATCCATACACACATAGATGCTAAACAAATACATGCTAAAGATAGGAAGAAAGGTCACTCAGTAGAGAAGAAAACACTGTTACAAACTCTTTGTCATTTTTGAAAGAATAGCACCTTTTAAGCCAACACTCAGCCTTAAGGGAAAAAAATAGTAATGGATCCTTCACTAAACAGATTCACTGCAAGTTCCACACGTGCTTACATTACACCATGGCTTTGATCAAGTTCTCAGACCTCATTGAATTCATCAGCTGCCCTGTACTAATTCTGGGGAAAAAAGGGGTACATTAACTCCATGTCACAGGAGTTCCAAAACCTCCATGCAACAGAATCACCCTCATGGAAATCTCTTAAGTTTGATGTTGAACAGAAGCTTCTCTACTACAGTTTGAGTATTAGCCATAGTAAGTTTCTCGGGGGAATGATACTAGCTGTACAGATTTTATCATGCCCTTTTCTTGTGAAATATTTCACTGAAAATAATTGGAATCTAATGATGCTTCAGAGGAGTCTCAATGCGAGAGAAAGAAATAATAGGAAGAAATGTTATGTTTGAGACTATACTTTCTTTTCACAGGATTCTTAGACATCCAATGGGAACTGTCAGAGCCACCAATCAATTAATTTTCTAATCTCTCTGTAATGAGTTTTTTTCTCCTTCAACCCTTGTTTGTCTCCTTTGGAGCAAACAGCTGATTTTTCACTTGTGTTTTTATTTCTTTCATTTTATACCATCCTAAAATGCAAAAGTGTCGGAAAAAAGGGATCTAGCCATAAGGTAACAAAATATAGCATGTCTATTCTTTAATTTCTTGGAACATGATAAGCTCAAAAAGTAGTATGCTAGGAAATTGATTTTGTCTGAACAAAACACGTGAAGTTGTGAAGGTCATGTTGGCAGTCTGCCCTGCATTGCTGTTAAACCCTGCCAATATTCATTTTGACCTCTTCCTTATCATTCTAGTAAATTCTTCACACTCTGTACCAAGCTCATGGCTCCTACAGTTTTCCACAAACCAACTTGCAGATGTGTCGAATACGAAGCGGTCACCTGTACTACTTTTTCCTGGAGATCTAACCAGGGCACATAAGGCCATCTTGAGCAATAAAAGGCACGACGTGGGCAAAGGCGTCAGAAAGCATGAAGACAAAATGAAGCAAAACACGCTAAACCAGCAGTTAGACAGACATCTCACTTCTCCTACTGGAAATTTGGACTTGCCAAAGAATTAAGAAATGTGGGTCTGGTTTGTTTTTTAACCTCATTCTGCTTTGTTGATTAACCTGTTTCTGCTCTTAAAATTAATTACACCATCTTGTGTCTCCACTGTATAATTTTATCAAGGAGGCGACAAATCATGCTGGCAGTGACGGTCCTCGCTGAAGTGGAATGTATAGTAAAATACAGTTTTCCTCAAATGAATTGCTGAAACCGTTAATCTTTATCTAAATGCCCATAATAACTGTTTTGTTCTCTGTGGCAGTTGGGAGAAAAAAATGTCTTCCAGAAAGCATTTTGGCAGCCAATCTGCTTGTTAATAAAACCTGGAGAAACATTTGTGATTAATATAAATTACTAATTCCACTTTTAATGCCTAAACGTGACAGTGACTAATTTACACAGTTTCGCTTGAGCTGCCACTGAGTATTTCAAGTGGGACTGCGAACAGAAAATGCTGTTACCCTGGTGTTATGTTCCTAAGCCAAGCTACCACAGGTGCAGTGCTACACATGAGGAACCCTATCTCTGGCAGTAATTTCTAACCATACTGGCTGACCGCTCTGCTTGGGCTGGGAGGAAAGGGTCAGCAGTGAAAGCTACCCAACACCCTCCTATTATAAGTTGGAAGTGGCCAATTTTCTATAGATGTGGGAGCCAGTTACAACCACCTGTGAGGCGTCTGTGGCTTCTGCTACCCAGTCGGCAATACTTTTTAATGCTACAATAGGAGATCTCTAAAGTCCTCCCAATCTAAGTTTTAAACTCAGTGCTGCAGCAAAGCACGTGGGCTGGAAGGTGGGCGCTTGGCAGCACACCGCCGAACAGCTGTCAAGGAGATGCTTCATTCCTCAGAGAATTGTGACTGCACAGATTACCCCAGTGGGACCCAGGTACAGATACAGCATTATCAATGGTGAAAAATAAACTGTATCTGTATTTCAAGGCTTCAGACAACTATCACTATCTTTGTCTTGTTACAAACGTATTTCAAATGTATTCTTACGTATTATTGTTAATTTGAAACTCCAGTAGCACTGTAATTTGCCTGCTTATATTCAACTGCTAATAAAATTATTTTAGAAGTCTTGGAAATATAAGTAAATTTTAGAAAAGAAATTGCTAAACAATAATCTACCCATCTCAGCTGCTCACATCTGAACTACACAACACTGTCACCATCCTCATTGGAACATAACTTTATTTTGGAAGTAACATATGCTTTGCTTCTTCACCTCTCTCCGAGAAAGAAACACATTTTCTGCCTTGCTGATGTGCCCATGGAGTTTTGACTTATGCCATTCCTCCCTTCTGCTACTTGATGCTGTTTACCGAAAGGACCTAGGAAGTCAGTACCATGAAGTACCAACGGGAATTTAACGCATAACTGTTTCTCTGGGAAAAAACAAGTTCACAACTTTTCTGTGCATCACCAGCCAGAAGCAGAAAGGTGTTAATACTAATCCCTCCTCAAGAGGAGAGGTTGCATTATTTTACAGTCCCCAGGATGCTGAAGACAGACACATCATCTTTTTCAGCCTAAGGCCACTTTATTTCTGCTCAAGATTTCTTGGGCAGAAATACATTCACATGTGTACAGACAGCAAGCCCTGCTGCTGCTCCTGCTAAGGATCCGGACTTCAGTCCCATACAGGGGTCTACACTGCAGGACAGTGTATACTTCAGTGCCTCACAGCCGAACAACAACTTCAAAATCATGAAATATTAGAGAGAAGTAGTCCATATGCAGTTTTTACTGATACAGTCATCAAGATACAGAAGATGACCCAGTATTACTACAAGCAGATGTGTCAAAAACACAAGTAAGAAGACTTATAAGCTCATATCTTTACAATATCCCCACCTACAACTCTTAAAACATGATGTACATTAAGCTGTTCTGGTGTATTGTTCCCTGAACACATTTTGAACGCCACTACTACTGAATTGTCAGGGCTCTTTAAATTGATTAATATACTGCCATTCTGATTATGCTTCAAATAATTAAGATCATTTCACCCCCAGAAGATCAGCAACAGCAATGTTATTCCCCATATCCATCATCAGGAGCCCGGTTACTTTTGTGCACAGAGGTATGGCACGAGTGAGATTCTGATACACCTTCAAGCCATTCTTAATTCCCTAAAGCAGTGCTGTATCTAGCTGGCTATACCACTTGGTACTTTATATATTAAATATCCATGATGTAAAAGGGAAGCCAGGGAGATTTTAGAGGCAGTAAAAATCTCTTTTGGCCAATAATGTAGATCTGAGGATGACCTACTGCTTTCCTGAGGGAAAATGGAAACATTTCAAAGATTTTTCTGCCATTTTTCAGAATAAAGCACTTCTATGCATTTCTGAATATCCTGTGCAAAATCTTATTCTATGTGATTTATATAGACTTGCCAAGAATCTTGGAGATAAGAGTATTAACTGTATGCGCCATTTTGAGCCCAGAATATTGGCCACCTTGTTGACATAGCACGCATTACTGTGGAATAAAAAGTTCCATAATGTTCTTGTATTTTACAGCCTCTTCTAATATCAGAGGATTAGGTAGATTAGAGACAAATTTGCTTCTTTTAAATCCAAGTATTTATGAAAATATGGAGTTGAATATTAACTTAAGAAACAAGACCATCAGCCAATTCTCAGCATGTGGAAGCATTCTGTCATTGAGGGAGGTTGGTTTTGGTCTACTGGTTGCAAGCATGCATATATATACTCAGTTTGTGTCATGACACACAGATAGTATCAGCAGACAAAGTGCTGCCTTGGTGAGTTCGTCTGAGGAACAGGGAGACTAACATGCTGATGACATGGAGGCAATGATGTACAACACCGTTATTCCAAATGTCACTGCTACGTTACTTCCATTTCTGTTGGCATCTGCTCCATGTTACAAAACGCATACTTCCAATACAACAGCTCATTAAACAGGCTTCAGTTTGCTCAGAAATCAAATTAGAGCAGTGTTACAGAGTCCTCAGATAATTATTAATAATACTCTCCACTTCTATGAGTTCTTTCATCCAAGGAATCTACATGCTTCACTTTATTAATCTCGTAACATCCCAGTGAAGTAGCACTGCAAAGAGCCTCACCCACCACTGAAGTGCAGCCACCTCCGAGACGTCAAGTTGTAGCGGATGAACATCAAAATTGATTTAAAGCAAGGAATGATGAATGGTCCGTCAAGACTTAAAGGGCTTTGTGCAATTCATTCAATTGTACTTCCAGCAGAACACTGGAATTTAAATACTTACTTTTAAGAAAGTAGCAATGGGAATTTTATAAGAATCACAAATGTTAAAACTGACAGTGATCCATAGCCACCAGTATGGAACATCTAGTCACCGCTTCTCTTACGGCAGGTGTGTCACATACAGCCTCATCAAGTTCCTGGTGTTCAATGGAGATCTTTTATCCAAGGTCTAAGCAATTTATCTTTTTAATGTTTGTGATTTGATGACCCCATAGCAACATTCAATACATGCTTTATTTTCCTACAAAATGAACTGCCCTTCACTGAGCATGTCAGATGAGAAAGGAAAAAGGACAGAGGATAGAAACCCCGGTCCCTCAACCCTTCCGTCTGTGGGCATTCCCTCACTCTTTTCATGTCCCAGGGCAGTACTTCAGCGGAAAGCAACACAAGTCACTGGTTGTCCCACAGGGGTGAAGACCTTATACAATATACTCATGAGATAGATGGCTTTCAACGTTGCAGATATATAGTATATCCTGCTCTCTTTTACATTTCTGCTGCTATCAGGATCTTAATGGCACTTGAATTTTTGAAGCACATGAATCCAAATCATCTTCTTTCAACTCGTTATCTGAAAGACATTCACTCCCTTTGAAAAACTCAAACAATAGAGACCAGCACTTCCATGGCTTCTTTTTTCATTTTCTTATATGGGTCTCTCCTGAGTCCCAAATTATTCAACTGCTTTTAACGCTCCCTTTGAGGATTCTAAGAACACTACCAACGTCAAAATCTATTAGACAGTGGTGATTGTTTCTGCTTTCTTTTTAGCAGGACCAGCACTTAATTCTTCTGATGCTTTCTAACAGAAACCAGTCCTTTAATCTACACACTAGGCTAAGCATGAATTCCCTTTTAAAGGTCACCTTCCTTGTCTGTCTAATGTTATCACACAAAAATATTTTTTAAAGTACACATTTATCAAACCCTTTCAATTGCTTTGATTTCATTCAGAACATCTTGAGTGATTCTGGTAAACCAGCTATCAAAGCAGAATTCATAGTAGAGTGGCATGTCTGAGCCCACTGCTGTCAAAGTAGCATCAGTGTTTATGCTGATCAGATCTTGATTGAAAGGTTAATGGGGGACCTGGCAATAAACAATGTTTCCCCAAAAGAAAAGTATAATTAACACACTAAATATATTTGTAACTCCCTCAGCATCCTTTAATAATGTTCTTTAGTTAACCTTCATTTTATAGCTTTTGGTGTGAGTCAGGATGTCTGGAGAAAAGAGTTCCAAAAGGGATCTTATAACCTCAGGTTTTCAAAAAACAAGAAAACACAACACACCAGCAGTACCTGCATAAACAAAGGCACGTTGAATTGAAGACAGATGGCCTTTTTTTACTTGCTGAAAGACAAGTCCAGTCTTCACTTTCAAAGCCAAATATCTGCTACTTATGTCAAACATTTCCATGAGAATAAACAATTTTTAATAGAAGTTTAGCCTATAAACTAAATACGGTGACTCTACTGCCCCAAGTATAAGCTGAGTATGACAAGACAAGACTTAGCAGCAATCTACTGCTCAGCAATCTACTTTACTTTCTCTAGAGCCTGCACAACTCTCTAAAGCTAAAGTCCAAGCTTTGCCCCAAGCCAAACCTTTGAGTCCCAGTATTGACAGATTCAAGGGGGTGAAAATATCCAAACGTGGCATTCTACAGCATGTAAGTTAATGATATGAGGGGAGAAAAGCCACCCAAATAGGTGTTTCGCTGAAAGATGTTCTCATCAATTGCAGACTGTGCTGACTGTACAAAACAAAATATTCTGTTTTCATGCACTGATGGTCTTATTTTGTTCTACAGAAAACGGTACCATGGGTATTGGTCAAGAAGCCCAACAGAGATTTGGCCAAGGGCTTTGTGAGACAAGCAGCATTCGAAGTGTACAAAATGACCAACTGCCTGGACAAGCGGATACACAAGGTGCACAATGGGTGATTGCAAGGGATGTGCAGTCTTTATCATAACTACAAACGGAAGAACAGAAACTCCCAGAAATAGAGAGGATTGACATTAAAACGGAAACTCATTTCTTCCCCACAACTGTAAAGATGCTCTGAAGAAGAATCAGTATTAGGTGCATTGGTGAGGGTCAAAGAGCAATTCTCCTTGACAGAAAATCAACTTTAAAATCAGGTTGACAATTTATTTACATTTGTAAATGCACAGATAAAATGTCCACTGTGCTTTATGTGAATTTGCAAGAGGGTATAATTTGCCAAGGTCAGTTTGCTGGTTACGAGATGTGTCTTTCCGGTATGACTGCTTACAGAGAAACCACATATTCTAAGTGTTGGATGAAAAAAGAGAAACCAAAAAAAAAAAAAAAAAACCAAAAAAAAAAAACCAAACAACCCAACACAAAAAAACCCACAGCCTCTGGCAAACATGCACAGATTCCTAAATCAAATAATCATCTTACAGTGAGTTGTGCCTGTTCATGCACAACATTGATATTCACTAATAATAAGCTGGTGCTTGTGCAAGAGCAATGGGCTCTAGGCAGCTGTTTAATACCTTACTGTGAGCACATGAAAAATATCAAGTAACTGTTAATAAACTATAGTTTAAAAGTTTTCTTGGTAGTTTTCTCAAATATAGTATCACAGGCTATTCAACCACGCCTCTACAAAGTCCCCTTTCTTAATTCTTGCTATACTGAAACCAATCCTAAAAAAATAATAGCCAAGCTGGTAATCTGGGAAGCTATTCCAGGTTCTTAGTCATGGAAAACTTTTGTTAGGTCTGCATTAATTTCCATAGTAAGTAAAGTGCCCTTCCTGTGCTAACTGCTGATTGGTACAGGGACATGTACAGCTTCTCCCTGTGACTTACACTTCTAAACCCTGTCAATAATTCTTCATTAATGAACAAAAATCCTTACCACAACCACCACCAAGCAGTGGTGGTTTCATGTCCTCCTCCATCTCCACAAATTCTGTGGCTATGCCACCTGCAGAAAGCATTTCAGTGCAGGTTCTACTGCAAGCATCCCAGGTGGAAAGGAGGGAATAGGAACAAGGCATATAACTTCATTATAACCATTTCAAAATACGCTTGCAGCTTGGAGACAAAAAGCCAGTAACCCTCCAAAAATTAACCCGGTCATGAAACATGGAACTGCACAGGACAGAGAAATCCCTGCTAGAGGATTGTAGGAGAGACTAAAGAAAAATAATAGCACATACAAACACTCAACACTTAAACACACATTCACAAAACATAGCAGAAGGGAGAAGAGAGAGTAAGTTCGGCCTAACTTTCACCAGAGACAGCTACTGCCTTAACAGGAGTTCAGCTACAGACCTTATTAAAAAGATAAGCTAACTACCTAAATAATAGGCAAACATAAGACAAAAAGAAGTGGAGATATTATAAACACCTTTTTCTACTACTGTTTTTTTCCCTAAGATCTTTTGAATTAGAGAAGCCTCCAGAGGTGTGCAGATGGCTGCAGAGAGATGGGCCAAGTACCTGGCAGCTGTTAGAGAAAAATGACAGCAGGATTCAAACAGTTTCACAGTTTTTGGAACATGGTGAGGACGACTTCCAGTCACACAGATGGAACAAGCTAACAGAAAAGACACAGTTTTATATTTGGAATTATAAAAATCACAAGTTCTCCTACAAAAGCTAAGGTGGCCAGGGTGGAATGCCGTTTGAATAATAGCCCTCAGGAGATAATAGACAGAAGTTTCAGGAAAAGAAGGAATTAGCACAGAGAAACAGGGATGGTGGGGAACAAAGGCAAACATTAAGAAAATCAAGGGACTAAGTTAACAGCACATTCCCTGGGAATATATGCTATGGAGTACAGGAGAGCTGAATACTATTAAGAAGAAATGTATGTACAGCTGTTAAATACAGCTTTCCAAGCTTAGTTTCTTAATTTAATCACAAATGTAGGAATGATTATGGATATTATTTATAACAATTTTCAAATTCAAATGGTAAAAGCATACTATTCTGGTGTGGTCAGGAGCCATACGGTGTCAACAAAAGCTTCCTGAACTGACAACCTGAAGCTTCATGCAAATACATGCTGACAACAAAGATATGGTGATAGTGACACATCATTAAAGGTGATAGAAAGTAACAGCATAAGCATTCTGAGATAAAATCATAAAGACACCTGCATGAGCTAAAACTACAAAGAGGCAGTAATAAAACAGGTTACACAAATAAAGCACAGATAGCAAGATTTTTAAAACACAAAAGGAGTTCTTTTCTCAGTAAGAATGGAGAACCACTTACTTATGTTTAGGTACATCACATGTAAATCCTGCTAACAGCTAGAAAAAAACCTTCAAGATCTTGCAGAGAACAGGAGAGCAGCAAGACGACTGTGAAGAAGAGCAAACCTACCTGGTCTTTCTAGGGAAAGGATGCAAGTATATATAAATTACAATATTCACAGTGACCAAATGACTGAATAAACAATGCATATAAAAACTTGGAGGATAAAATGATAAAACCAGCATAGATTTCTTAAGGATAAATCAAGTCAAATACCGAATTCTTTGATGGAAGAACTGACTGATCACTCAGAGAAAAGCATATGGTACAGCTTAGTATTAGTACAAGTTCTGACACTACACCAGTGATACACTGCTTTCAAGAAAAGAGCAACGTGGTCTAGCTTAAATTGACACAGCATCTTGGTTAAAGAACTGTGGTCAGGATTCTGCAGTAATCTGCACCAGTCATGTCTCCGTTTTTTTATTCATCAGCAGCTCTGAAGCATATTTGCCAAGTCGTTACTGGTATTTCATTCAATATTCAGCACATTAATAAAAATAAACCAGTGACAACTAAGCTCAGGAAAATTATACCCTCATTTTAAATTATATAATTATATAATAGACATTGTAGGATCTTCCCCCTCTCCTCCTCCTTGCTTTGGTGTTCATCTGCTTGCACAGTGCCACATCTTAACTGGCACACACAAACTTAAGTTCCCTTCCAAAGGACATTAAAATCACTTTCACACCACTAACTATTTAGTTTCTGCTTTCCCTATATTTCATTTGCTTCTGTTTCAATCGCAACATTATCTGTTTTCAGGCTACATAGATCAACCTGAGATGAGCACCTGCTAGGAACCAAGTAAAAACTGAGACTTCAGGGTCATGATGTGTTATTTACTTTCCGCGGCCCAACACTGCGCACTCCCTAACTAAATAAAAGTTAATTTCTCTGTAAATATTTAATGAGTTTTTCTTCTTTCAGAAGTAAACTCAATCAGTACTTGTTGATTGCATGTCTGCAATGTTGAATTCACTTCTTCAGTGTAAATTTTATATCAGGAAGATAAGATCTACTTTTTTCCTGTATTTTCGCAGGATGAACATGCAAAAAAGGGAAATCCAAGTTCATCTGGGCAATATATTAAGACAAGGCATAACAAAGAGAAGTGGCGTTTTCAAAACCAACAGTTGAGAAAAAGAGAGTGATTGTTCGGAAATGATTGCATTTTATGAAAATAATGGAAGCAAGGTAAGCTGTGAAGAACTTTTAAAAAGCACCAGACAGTAATTAAGCTAAAAACCTAACTAACCACTTAATATTTCTGTTTTTCCAGAGTTCTAGACTACACAACATATTTTGTAGCCCTTAAACAGAATATACAAGGGTGATGCTACGTAATCAACCTTTCTCCCCTGCTGCAGAGAGGGCAAAGGTTTCAGATCTGCCTGGCGAAGCAGTAATTTCTTCAACATGCAGATAGAGAAGGTAACAAAGGCAGTCTCCGTAGCCTGGACTACGGCCTGCTTACAGTTTCCACGATGAATCAAGGAACAACGTTTCACTACCTTGTTTCTTCAGCACAAACTATGAGAAAAACATTCCAGGATGGACAACTGTCCTCTGAGAAGGCTTGGGTTTAATTGCTAACAGTGCTTCCCTGCAACTGCTGTAATGCCTACCTCATTACTGTCCTCTGCAGAGAGAAGGATGAAGGCAAAAATACTTAAAAACTAGTGGAAAACTGGGAAAAACCAGTTTCGTGTCTCTGAAACATACCTAAAAATTTAATTTCAGTGAATCCCAGGACAATAAGCTACTAGCAAATGAACACCTATTTGCTGCTAATATTTTGCTACTTTACCTTTCATGAAAAAAAAAAATCCATCTAAATGCAGCTGAGTATCATAAAGCTTTTCATATTTTAAAGCATTTTAGAACAATTATTTTGGAAGGAGTCCTTGACTGTTAAATGACTCAGTTAAATGAATGTTCTAGAAGATACATAATGATTTTTACTGAAATACTGAATTTAACTACAAATTAGGAAAACCAGGCATAAGCAACCTGGGTGTATTTGAATAATAATGTCTTGCTTGAGAGTTCAATGTTTTTTGTGTGTTCTAACAATGAACCTATTAGCCAGAGAGATCAAGTTGAGATTTCTCATTTTTTCCTTCATTTTCTTGTTTGATTTTCACCTTTATTAAATATTTCTTTTTCTTTTTTAAAATCTAGAAAATCAATTTTTTACTGGAGTTTTTGAAATGCTTGCAGCTACTGATCCACTCTTGTGCTACATTTAATTGTAACCATGGAATGGTAAAGACTGCATTTCTTAGCTTAAGTATTCCAGTTTGTTTTACTGATAATGCAAAAGAAACCAAAAGCGATCATGAGTGACATGAGTAGGACTGGATCTACACACCAAAGATTTATTTATCCTAGAACATTATCCACTTAAGTCTAACATCTTTACATAATTTCTCATGACCATATTAAAAAATCAGTTCTGTTAACACTACAGTTTGCTTTTATAAATTATTTTTAGCATTGTGCTTCAGCATAAGCACTGTTCTTCTGATGCTGAACTACCACTCATTAGAGGTTTTTATTTGCTGGAAGAAAAAGAAACGAATGGAAAACTATCCACTAGGAATGTAATTCCCTGTAGATTTAGAAAGGGAAAAGAAAAATTTCAATGCTGAAGAAATGAGGCTGAAAAACAAGGATCATACATAGTCAGTTTCTCTGGTGAAATGAAGTGGAATGACTGTTTCACAGTAGAAAGGCCAGCCACACATATGAAGGCAATATTTATTGGGATCTACAGTCTGTCTAAAGCTGTCAACTCTCTAGTCTTACACTAAAACCAGAAAAAAATATTGCTCTAGCAGTCAAAACTTGTTAGGAGTGGAAGATTCAGGTACAAAACAAATGTATGAAGTAAGATCTTTGTTGGAGGATTAAACAAATGAGAGAGCTGAAACAGTATCAACTGCACAGTAGGGTCAGGGAATCAGTTTGCTTAATGCACTGAGTTTTAACCTCCTGATTTTTTACTTCCTTAGCCCCACATGTCATCCTGCATCTCCTCTGGGTGCCCAGAGCAGCCCCAATGCAGGCCTCCATGGAGGAGAGCAGATTGCTCTGGGAGGGTGCTCCCCATTGCTTTGGGGAGCGGGCATGAAGGTGCGTGAGCCCATTCACGCTCCCCTCCTTGCCCCCTGCTACCATGGCGCCCCACGTCACCCACACTGACAGAAACAGCTTGAGCAAGAAAAAGCGGGGAGGGGGAGAAGGTAGAAAAAGCATCACTCGGCTTGATGCTAGGAGTATTTACGCTAAGAAATTACAACTTTTAAGTACTGCTGGACTACTGACATCAGCAGCCATACCATTTACAGACTAGGCAGACCTCACCTTCCTTGGGTGATAAATATTACAGAGACAAGAGCATTTCACCTGAGCAAATAAGAAAATCGAGGAATTTCACATGCAAAGGATTAATTATTTTTCCCCATATCTGGGGACAGCTTCCACCCTAACCTTCTTGCCCCTTCCCTCCTCCACCTCAGACTGCTGGAATAAATGCAATAGTGCATTTTGCTTTAAAAGTCAGCCACGGTTCAGCGAACAGGCTGACATGCTATTTCATGTGAGAAAAGAAGCTGTGATTTAATCTTATGTTCACTAGCTAGATTCCTAGCTAATGTACCTGGGGATAGTTAAACCTGCGTTCACTCTAAGGCATCTGCATTATACGCTGTTTGGCCCTCTGTATTTCCACAGAGCATAGGTGAAAACTCAGCTGGGTTTCTCGCACCTGCTGTGCGACAGTGGTAAATCTCTATGTACTCACAGATGTAGAAATATTCCCGGCCTGGCCTGAATTCAAATCCTAGCGAGAAGGGCGTGAAGAGCTGGAACTTTTCTGAGAACTTCAACGGTCCATTCGGGGAATGCGGCCGATTACACTCCCACCTCTTGAACCCTTTGGAGGTGTGATCGCAGGAGCTGTAGCCATCAAAGTTCACCATGTACAGAACATAGCGTTCGGTCTTATCTTCCGGCACTGAGTCTTCGTAGTGAGGGCAGAACACATCCAGGTAGTCGTTGATGCAGACATCGATGTGGTAGTCACCCTGCTGGAATCTGAAATCACAGGAAGAGTTCAGACGTAAGCACAGTTAACTCAGGATGATCTTGTTGCAGGGTAATGTTCTTATAAAAGGGGCATCACTAATGGCACTTCATTTTACTCCAGCCATGCACATTCACTCTCAAAAATAACCCTTACAATTCACCAGAGCTATCAGAGACTGATTATCCAGCACTACAATCACACGACCTTCTGGATAAAGGTTTTACTCTCTTCTTTTACAAAATCAGTCTGTTGCTAATGCATACCAAGTCATAGGCTATCTCTCCCTATGGTTTATTGAATAAATGAAGAAAAAGTGTCTGCTTTACTTGGTTGTGTGGTTTGTTTTTATTTTTCAATTGGAGAAAGAAGCAAGAACCAAAGAAGCCAAAACTGCATCAGCCTCCCCAAATCAATGTCTACACAAACATCTATATTTGCATGCAAATAAATAACCCAAACATACCCACTTCTCTGAATCAGACAGTAAGCACCCCTGTGCTGAAAGTTGATTTGACTGCAAGTACTTATTGCTACAAGAGGACAAACAGGTTTACTCTTTCTTCATGATCAGCAGCGTTTTGTCAACATGCAAAGAAAAGCCTCTATTGCTTTTTAAAGATCTTTGAAAAGTAGTGCATCTCCTTTGCCAAAAATACACAGTGTAGACATTGCTCTATTCAGACAAAAGGATTCTGGGATACGACGAATTATCAGCACTCAGCCTAATGTGACAGTTCTGAATGAGTGCCAGCTGAGAAATGCAGCACAAGGCACCAGCCCAAATGCACTTTATTATTACTACTATTATTACTAAGGACCCCTTAGAGATGTGGATTCTTGTTTTGTAGGGAGTGGGGTGGGTGTCCATCTTTCCTCCCCCCCCACATTTCACTTACATTACTTCTCTAACGCCTACCATAGTATCTGGAAGAAACTATGGGAACAAATTCACTGTCTCCATGGGAGCTTATACAATGATGGATTTAATGATTCCATAAACCAGGTCTGTACGTCTATCAAACTCCCTGGGGCAGCCAAAGAAACCAACCACTCCACTTCAGGCTGACTGGGCTACTTGTAGCTTCTCTCTTTCACGGCTGCAGTTGTCAAGTGTGCCACAGAGCAATAAAAAGGCCATGACAGATTTAACTATAATACTTCTTTTTAGCTGAGGGGCATATTTTAAACACCTGATGGGCTTGAAATCTGCCATCTGGATCCTTCTATCTAATTTCAGAGAAAAAGCAATGATCTGCCGGCCCTCCAAGGATAAATTCAGAGCAAACTACACCTTTTCATATCCCTACAATAATTTAACTTCAATAAAATAGCTTTTTAAAGGGGAAAAACTGAACACGCATCAAAGCATGATATATCTGTATAATTTCAGCCAGTGCACAGCCTCACGGTTCCATTCTATAATGTGGAAAAGCCTCTCTGAACCACAGTGCTTCCAGGAGAATTTACATTTATCTAAAACATTAGTTAAAAAATATATTTTTGTACTCCAGTGCTTTGAAAACCTGTCACCTGAACAGATACTGTTTTAACACATTTTCAAAAATGTATTGTTTTCAAATTGGTTCCTGCTCTCTGTATCAGTTAACAGCATGCCACTTCTTACGGTGATGGAAAAAGAGTATCTTAGAACTTATCAACAGGAAAGCCACATTCTGGCAATGATATCTCTATTTTTTTTTAAATTACAGATTTACTAAGTAAACATGAATATGAATTTTTATATATGTGTGTGTTTGTGTTGAGGCACTTCTGTTTAACCACGTAGGTGACAGACAATGAAGTTTTCTCATGAAGTCTCAAGATTACCTCTTACATCAGCCTGTGCCTTCACAATATGCCCAATTATGGTTCTGTGACAGGACCTATGCACTTTCGGAACTATACGTTTGTAATTGCAGACATTCAGGATCAGAGTGATCTCCTTAACCTTAGGCTTTTACACCATAAATAACCTTACGTGACCTGCTTCTCCACATTCTCTTTAAGTCAATGGAGAGAGATAGGAACTTGGGGTCCAATTCATCTGGCCTGTTCAGGCCCAAGGTACACAGGAATGAGATGGATCACACTCCAGAAGCAGCTATTTCTCTCCTTTAACCAAAGGGGCGTCTAGACAGACACGTCCCAGATAGTCTGTACTGTACGTAGCTGCCTTTCAAGGGAAGAATCTGACCGCATAGTCTACGATAATGGAGACGATAAAAACAGAAAGACAACTACAGTTGCAATCACACCTGAAATCCACATCAGCAATGAAACGGAACTCGTACCCTGCACCAGCAAGCTGTTCTACCCAGTACTGCACACAAGCAGCTCATCCGACTCCCGCTTGGCAAGTCCTCCGCTGTTTGTTTAAACAAACAAAACCACAACACGAGCGTACTCTTTGATCACTGGTATTTTAGTCGCTTCATCCTTACTACTACTTCCGCAAGCGCTGAAGCAGCGGCGTGCCTTCGTCCGCCTCAGAACACCCGTGCCTGTCAAACACGTGGGCAGTCAGAAGGAAGCGCTGCCGGCAAAGCGGGTCTGAGGGTGAAGCACACAATCCTTTTCATCCCAGTGTTCTTCCCTTCCTGCTCCCTTGCGCTCTCAGTATTTTCATTCCACAGTCGTTTGCTGCAGCCAGAAAGTGTTTACATTTACGTGTCGAGGAAAGGAGTGAGATGGTGCATATTTTAAGTGACCTAAGCTGGCCTTTAGCCAACACTGCCGGCACAGCAGCCAACCCGCTCCTGGGAAGACATGTAGCAGCATTCGATCAAGCAGCTCTGAGTGAGTCTCTCCACTCCATAATGATAACAGCAATACTGAAAAGAGGTTATTAGCCAACTAAGAAGCAGAAAGCAGGTATTTATTTCCCCGCTTGTAATATCTTAAAGAAGTCAGTAATCAAAACCTCAGCATGTGTACTGAAGAGATGTAGAACTAATTTTGTTTTTCCAAAAGAGGCTACAACAGCGCACCTCTTGGAGTGAACTGAGACCATTCTCGCTTCTCCAGCTACAAGGCAGTCTGTTGCATTTACCTTCTCGGAGAGGAAACACAAAGACCTCTAACCTCAACAGAAAGCCAAGGAATTGGCGTCAACTCACAAAAAAAATTCATCAGCTCAGACTCCTCCAAGCTATTAGAGGAAACACTTCAGAAAGACATTTCCAAGAATTTTAAAGCACATCCGAGAGGAAAACACTTAACATTTACAGGCTGAAAACCTCTTAGTAGTAGTGTAATGTCAGGTATCAGAGGGAAACAAAAGTTCCACTTCAAATGAAATAATTTATCAATGTTTAGCCACCTAAATATGTTGAGGAGAACCACATATAAAAAGAAGGTGGAATCTGTTAACAGATCTATTTGCAGAGATAACAGGAATCGCAGATCTCCTGCTGGCTGCATTTATGGTTTAATAAGTTCATCCCTTTTCCCAGTCCCGCTCAGAACAGAGAGCTTGCTTTCCTACAGTGTCTAGTAATACTTCTGATGTACTTTTCTCAGTTATGTCTTCATCCTGTTCTGGCAGATCCTCAACTGGACTCTCATGACCTTCTGGAACCACATAGTAATCAGGATCTTTATATATAACCCACTACAAGGAAGAAACCCAGTCCTGTCTAGATTTTGCATAACAGAACACTGTGTTGTAGTAGAAACCAACAACAACAAAAAAAATGTCTTCTCCAAAACTGCTTGCAAATAATGCCATTTGTCTCTGCACACTCTGCTTATACACCGCAAAACACAGCTATTCTTCGAACATAATTAACTTCTGTTTTGTGCCAGGTGGCATTCAAACAGTGACTTGGAAACCTGCATACTACAAGGCTAGCTATTAGGTGGTAGGGCTATAAAAGCCATTTTGAAGACAGAGACAGATAGTTAAGTAGCTTCTAATCCTAAATACTTCCATAACCAACAAACGTCCGCTCGCTACACAAAACTTGCACACAGCTTCCAGCAAAGGCAGCCTCATGCGGTTTTCTGTGCTCAGCTGACACTGATGATACGTCCAGGTATTCAGGTCGCAGAGAAAGAACTTCATGGTAATTTTAACCACAGAAACACAGGACTAGCAAAACGTTTTCAAACTAATTAATGCCTTTAGTATTCTGTTTATCCATTAACACCAGTGAAATTACAGTGTCTGTGTGCATGCTTCTCTTCATAATTTTAAGTTCTGAAGAATTATGTGGCTCGTCTTGAATTTAATAACTTTGCTGGTCACTGAAACAAGTGATGATTTATTTAAACAGGTATTTAGAATGCAACAATGGTCTTGTTTGGTTGGGTTTTTTCTGTTTCTTTCTTCCTTTCTTTCTTGGAATAAACACTATAAAATCCAGTTTAAGAACAACACAAATAACACTAATTGCCCATTATTACTTAGGTAGATAAAAAATTGCAATAGATTCTGCTTGTTGCTTCCCATATAAATCTTACTACTTATATTCTATCACCCTTCCTGTAAAATTGAAGATCAGATGCTCTACTTCAAGATAAGTAAGCGTACTGTAAAATTTCCCTTTTACTGTATCAACCTTTCTTTATTTAGTCTGTTCTGTCAAACTCATGCAGCAAGGCTTCACTGTAAACCAGAAAAGACTTCAAATAAAAATGAATTATGAAATTCTGGTCTCCAGTCTGGAATCCCAAGGGTTCAGATGCAAATGGCCCCAATTCTGCTGCCTGGATCCTGCACAGCCTGTAACACCAACGTGCCGAGGGCACTGCCACTGCTGAATGCCTTACACCAGCTGCCTTGCTCTCAAATGATCCAAAATGCAAAGCAACATCAACAAAATTCACTTCCTCAGTTTATTCTTGGGGTAAATACAAACCATAATTTCCCACAGTCTTCATAAACAGCACATGAAAAAGTAACTTGTACTGTTACCTATTGGAAAAAAGGCTTCTGTAAGCAGCACAGGTACATACCTCTGTAACTGCTGGTCACTTAGCTCCTCCTTTTTACTTTCACTGCCGCTAAGCCAGTTTTAACTAAATTTACAGGAAACGGAGAGGGCTCAGGAGGGAAGTCCATTCCCACATGTATCATGAAAAAAGCAGCTGGGTGAGAAGATCCCTTAAGTATCCCAGCAAGGCTGAACCACCCACAGGTTAAATGCTATTCGATGATAGAAACATCGCACAAATGCTCAAGACACAGAAAAGCTTCCACAGAAACAGGTTGAAATTTTAAGTTTATTTCTGTTAGCTAGTTATGAAACTACTTGCTTAAATTATTAATAACAAAGAGGTGAGTATCAAGTAGGCATTTGTATATGCCGTAATACACAGCCCCCAAGTATTTTCTGGAAAACGTTAACATCTCTTAAAAGGACTATACTTTAATCGCTCTGAGGATCTGATGATGTCAATTATTTACGATTCCAAACTACTAAGCTTGCTCACAGCCTTTGCCTCTGTTTAGGTGGCAAGTGGAGTGCATTAGACCATCCCAAGCTCTACTCACAGGCTGTAACTGGAACACAGCAGGATAACTATGTGTCTCATTATTCTTTCAGACAGCCCAAGCCCTCTCATTTCAACTAACTTAAAACTGTTATGTGTGATGGGGGAAATCTTGCGGTTGTTAATTATCTGAGGGGTTGTGGGATTAAGCGTACCAGTTCACTGCAGATAATTTTGAAGATGCTATTTCCGTGCTACGCAAAAATAACCCCTTTAATGCTCTTCTGCTCTTTTTACTGGCTTTGCCACAACATTTAATAAGCTCTGTTCCCATAGCTCTGCTGACATCAACAATGATTCTGATGCACAAACAATGAAGTAATCAAAGAGCTATTTTCATTTTAGCTCTATTCAAACCAAAAGAAAATTCAACATTTTCCAGATGCTAAGAGAAGCGGGTTTCCTAACAGTAGCAAGCCAGTGACATTTCAGATCTCTAGCAGGATATTGCTACTCTGAGCAAGCAAACAAAAAACCCCTGTAATATAAAGGAGCTGTCTATGACCTTTTAGTCCTTAGGTTACAGTTTCACAAGTTAAGACAAGTTCAAAACACCATGAGAAAACACTATGTAGGAAGCAAAATACTGACTGACAGAACAAAGGAGAAACAACTAATCAAGGCTGTTGTTCAAAAAACAGTATTCAAAAATTATGCCTAGAAAAGACTGCAAGTTAAGTACACAATGCAGAAAGAAACTTATTCTCTTGTCATTAAGTCCTCTATTCAATTACCATTTATTGGAGTAATTAAACACTGGGAAAGGATGCCAGGCTAATTGTTAGATTATGATAATTACACAGCTTTGCTGTGCTACAGCTGATCAAAATAAGATGTGGTCACACGCACTCAGCTAAAGCTTCTCTGCAATCATCGGGCTTCCACGGGAAACTTACTACTATAATAAGGCCACTTATTACTAGTTCATTATCAATCAGGCAGAGAAACTTATTATTTGTAACCTTGGTGTTACTCTCCCACCCACTCTGCCGGAACAAGCCTCCCAGGAGGCTGCGCCCAGGTTTCTGCCTTTGGCTGGCTCCCTTCCATCACAATTACACAGCTGAGCAGAATCAGGCTCCTGCACTTAAAAGAGTTCATCAGACTCAAATTTACTGTTTCACAAATGGCTGCAAAAGCCCATCAAGCTTCTTGAAAGAGCTGAGTGATCTCCCTGCATTTCACTTCACATGCATCTGTTGGAGATCTACCTTCCTTTTTTATTCCTACTATGTCCATCTTAAGCAGGGGATGGGTCCAAGAGCCAACAAATGCAATCAGAAAGAACAGAGCTGCATTAAGCTGGACTTCATGAGAAAAAGCATCAGTTTCACATGGCTTGTCTCCCTGGAGAACCTCTTGCCTTTACCCTTTCTTATCAGCCAAAAGTACAAGAAAGACATTTTGTGTTCCTTTTCGGGGTCTAGGTTGTGTTTGGGGTTTTTTTTGTGTCTTAAATAACAGGATTCTAATCAGTTCCCATTGCATCTGGTACTTAAAATAAAATTAAATACTACCTATTTAAATGAGACAAACAAGTGATTACTACAGCAAGTAGAACATGGGAAAAAACATGAAACAAATCAGTTTGAGCTAGCATATAGGATTTTAAAGAAAATAACTCATTAAGCACTGAGTAGCTCTGAAGAGTCAAAGAATGTTTGGCCAGAACAGAAGAAATTCACCAAAAAACGCCAAACTCATGATAATTCTTTTTATTTTGTGCTGAACCAAAAACTAGACCTTTTGAAATGTCAGAATTACCTACCCCTGCATAGGCAATTGATCTGGAAACTGTCCTTAGATAGGAATGGCCGACGTTTACAATACTGGCAAAGTAACTTCTCAAGTTTCACATTCTCAAAGTTAGTTCTTCCCATGATGTAGCTATCCTGTAGGTAATCACTTACAACCTTTTAATTCTCTTAACGTCCAGAACCAAGAACCTACCCAAAACAATCTTCAGATTTCTAGGAGGAAAAAATAAAGTCCTCCACTTTTTTTTTTTTTTAAAGAAAACCCTATTGTTGAGAACTTCTTAACATGCCTTGACTCAAACACATGCTTTGTAAAACAAAGGAAGCCTACATCCAGAAGGAGGCGGCTTCTATTAGCAGAATCATGGCAAAAAAGGCTGCATAACACAGGAAGAAAGGAGTAGGTTTGAAAAGGAAAGGGATATATCCTATTTAAAATGCAAGAGGTTTTTTGAATGACACGTTGTGTTAATTCCACTAACTTGAGAGACCTGAAATATCTTCTGATTCTATTGCTGAACAGAAATTTCACTTACATCGTAACAGTTAACATTGAATTTAAAGTACAGACACATGTTTTATTTATTTTTATGCTTTAAAAGCTCTTGAAGAAATAAATTCTGCAAAAACGTGTTTACTCCACTTACTGTTAATAATTTCCCCCTTACGCTCATAACTGTGTTTATTTGTACAGCTGGGTCCTGTATTGACTTTTTATAGCTTGGTACTGCAGAAAGATATATGTTCAATGATAATGCAAACATTAAAAAATAGAAACTAATTGCTCTTCCCTGAGTAGATATGAGAGAGGGAGGGAATAAACAAATCAACATTTATTTCCCACCTATAAATCTGAGTACTCCAGAGATTCTCTAGTACCGCAACACCCTCACCCACTTAACTTCCCATCATTCTGCACCTCCTAATCGATGAACTGGACATTTTTCATTCTGTTTATTAAAACTGTTTCCTCAGACTCTGTATTTGTAAAATTTGTTCAAAGCTGGCTCAGAAGACTTCCACCTGATCTCTCAGAATTGCTCTTTTGCTGCAACTTCTGAAGCGAAGCACTCATTGCATCTCGGGGGCTCCAGTGACACTATCATGTTGTGGATGATAAGAGCGATAAAGGGGTACAACATGTCACAGCATTGCTCCTGAAGAGGTCAGGCTCTCATTCTCAGCTGTCCCAGCCCTGATAGCTTTAATCCCCATGACTACAGATTCTACCTGGCTATTGATTTTCCATTGCTGTGGGCATTTAACTTGCAGAGATGGATGACGAGAGAAGGAGGAAGGGGAAGATAAAGGAAGAATTACTGTTCTGTCAAAGGCATCAGTTAGATTTACAGAACAAAACTCAGTGTTGAAGACCCTAGTAACATAATCTGAAAGGTACCACACCCAACCAGATACTAAAGACAGTCTGAGATTTGTGTTTGGAGGCTCTATCCACACTGTGAATCCAAAGTGTCTGGGCTGAAGCCAGTCTCTTTGTTAAGTTGATTTATGGACACAACTTCATTACTTGTGTTCACATTAGTACCACTCTGGAGTTCAGCAGCAAGATTTATCCCACTTTATCTGAGGTGTAATGAGGAGATCTGATAATTACTACTCACATATTTTTAAACGTGGTCATCAATACCATGCACACGACTCTCCATTTGTCTGCTTTAGACACTAACCTGACGCAAGATGTCAGCTTCATCTTTTACTCCATGGCTTTGCTTGAAAATACAAAATCTACCTCAGCTACATCTGGCCTATACAAGAGAAACTGCAGTTTGCTAATCCATTAGCAGATCTACCTTTCTTAAAAAAGCAAGAAAGTTTTATCTTTCAGCAGCCCTGAGGAGAA
>NW_010264286.1:0-2054 GCF_000690775.1 Eurypyga helias
AAGGGGTAGGAGCGGGCACTGCGGGCGAGGCCGGCCGGGCCGCCGTCTGCGGGGAGACCAAGCTGCGCGGTGTCTCCCGCTGCCCTCGTCCTGCTCAGGCCTGTTCGGGGGCTCGTTGCTCGCCATGGGCGTGTGAAGGGGTTTTCTGACAGCCGGAGGCCTGTGCTGAAGTCGGGAGCAGAAGCTGTCAGGTGCGGGGTGAGGTGGAGGTTGGGGGGGTTATGCCAGTGCGGGAGTGCTTCCCCTTTTCACGGTGCTCCTGCGGGTGGGATTTGGATGCTGAAGTGAAGCCTGTGAGGCACGTAGAGCGGTGTAAGAAGATGGTCTTCTCTCTGTAGGTGGGTGATGCCAAGCACAGCCATGAAGAAAAAGGTAAGAACTGAAAGGAGAATCCTTTGCCACTGAGTTTTCCTTCCCCTCTGCATTTGCTAATGGCATTATGTGTGTGCATCTGAGCCTCGCTGTGTGCTTTGGCTGTCAGGTGCCTCTTGAAACGCCCAAGAGTCAGCAGATGCATCCTTTGCTTAGAGTGAAGTTAAACCCAGGTTTCGGTTTATTCGCTGGCCGGAGCAGTAGGGCAGGCTCGCCGCCGAGCCGTGCACCGTAACTGCCGTGTGAGTGTTGCAAAACCCTCTGCTCGCGGCGTGCGCGCAGGGTGAGCGAAGAGGATATCCTCTGACCCGCATCGTTGGCTCGTGGGGGGACCCTTCTGATGTGTTACAGAAGCTTGGGGGTGGGGGGCATGGTGTGCCAAGGACTCCTGGGAGGGTGAAACTTCAACGCGTGGGGAAGGAGTGGCACTTGCTCTGAGGGTCGGGGCGGTGGGCGGGTGTATTCCAGCAGTAAGCGTGTTCAGGGCCGTTAGAGTAGCCGTGCAGAGGATACACGGCCGTCTCCCCGTGGTGTTCTAAGGTTGGGTCTCCTGCCTGGCCCTACGTGCTGCTGTGTGAGCCCTTTGAAAGGCCCCCGCAGGCTGTAGCGTGGGAATTGGGTTCGCCTGTAGGCTGACTTGTGCTGGGCCTGGGCGCCGTATTGAGTTTCTGCGTGTGCTTTTTCCGCAGGTGGTCTGAAACACGAGCTGCCGTGTTCTCTCTCTGCTCTGTGTAGCTCAGGGGAGGAGACGGCGTAGCTTTCTGGGGGTTGCTGCGAAAAGGCTGGGGCGCGTGAGCTGCCCGGCCTGCCCCTCTGACGAAGAGCCCTTGTTGCCACATCATCCAGGCGTGTGGTCAGCTCCTTTTTGGACAGGGCGCTCGCCGCCCTGGGAAGCGTTGCGGTCGCTCTCAGGAGGGTGACTTGTGCAAACAGGATGGCGCGATTCTGCCTCTCCTGGCTTTGCCCTGGGGTTCTTGAGGTTGGGAGGCCGGCGAGCACCGTCCCAGCCAGCGTTTGGCACGGGTGTGGGCCGGGCAGGCAGACTCGGCCCGGCTGTGCTCCCGTTAAACCTCTCCTTGGTGATAGATTCTTCAGAGCTGTTGCCAAAGGCTGGATTTAACTTTGTAACTGGAACTTGTTTAACAGCTGGTTTTTGTGAGCAAGTCTGCGTTGGCTGTCGCTGGGTTTTAGTTTTTATTTTTAGATCACAGTGGAGAGTCTCGCCTTGTGAGACTGTCTTCCCTTTTCCCTCCCCCGCAGTCGTCCCCTAGTTTTTGGCTACCAAAGGTGCTGCCTCCTCTTTGGCCTCATGATCTGCAGACAGGACTCTGGAGTCGAGTGTTTCCCCTACACCACAGCCTGGTGTGCTGGAGCTGGGCCTTCCCACCTGCTTTTAAGTCTTTCCTGGTCTTCTGACACCTGAAACTTGAGGTGTAACTTGTATTTCACTTCTGCCGGGGAAGAGAAAACGAGTTGTGTTACGGGAAGGAAAAGAGAGGAGCGGTGGCTGAATGTCAGTGCTGAGTGGGCAAGGGATTGATCCCAGCCTGGTCCTAAAGGCATGAGATAAAGCTGTTCTGCCCTCCTGGCAAAGCCCTTGGCTGTCAGCAAAGCCACCAAGCCTTCCCCCGCGGTCCTGGTGCGTTCGGAGCGGGCGCGAGGGGACGGGGGCTTCGGGCGCA
>NW_010264286.1:2086-15137 GCF_000690775.1 Eurypyga helias
CGTGAGCCCTGTGCCAGCGTGCCTTGGGAAAAGGCTGTGGGCTGGCTGCGCTTCCTTCCGGGTGGTGGGCAGCTGGTGGAAGGAAGTGTGGCACCTGGAAGGGTGGAGATTCCCAAGAGGGTGGGGGGCGCAGTTCGAGACAAACAAGATGGGAAGGCTTCTGGAATGGATTCGGGGACCGCGGAGAGCAAGGAGGCAAGGACGTCTGTCTCCTGCTTTCCCTCTTCTTTGCCTCTCTCCCCTGATGCAGTCACATCTGAAATACGCTGGTCCTGTGTTTTGGTGCCTTCGGCAGTGCGATGTTAACCCCGTGGGAGCCGTGAAGGACTCGGTGCTCTGCGGTAGCTAATTCTGGGCTTCTTGTTACCTCCCAGGTGCTGCTGATGGGTAAAAGCGGGTCTGGGAAGACCAGCATGAGGTCCATTATCTTTGCCAACTACATCGCCAGGGACACACGGCGCCTGGGTGCCACAAGTAAGGCTTCTCTTGTTTGAACTGCAAGTTCTCAGGGCTCAAACCCCCTTGGCTGAAGGGGCGAGGCCCTTCCCTCCGGCAATCCCTGCCTCTGCTCTGGAGAAGGTGGGTGTCTGCTGATCCTCCCGGCTGCCACACCTCACAGGGAACTTCGCTCCGAGTTCAGCTGAGGGCAGGCAGGACGCTGGAGTGAAAGGGAAGCGCTGCCTTCAGCTTTGCTGCTTTGTTGTTGGGGTTTTATCCTTCGCTCTTCAGTTTGATCAGGAAGCTGCCTGTCCTGCAGCTCCCCCTGGTACTGGAGGAGTGTCGAGAGCCTCCTCGTCCGTGAAACTTTGCCGTTAGGCAGCGGATGGCTCACACAGCTGGAGGCACAGGGGTCTTGCTACGCACCTGTGGTTTTGGCAGGATGATGCACTGGGCTTCAGCAGTGTCTTCTGGCTTTTGTTTCTTTCTCCAAAATCACTGAGCTGAAAAAGCAATAAGATTCCTCTGAAACAGAGCTCTGAGTTGTCAGGATCTAACACTTCTCGCTGGGAAGCAGCTGGGAGGACTTAGTGTCACTGATTGGTGTTGCTTCCTCTTTGCTGTAAACTTGGCCTGTTCATAAAATTTACATTATTTCTGTTACTGACTTGTATTTTTTAAGGCTTTCTTAAGGCCTTGCAGAGTGTGCTGGAAATAATGTCCTTCTTAAAACACCTGAAGGGGCCTACGAGAAGGCTGGGGGGGTGCTTCTTCCAAGGGTAGGGAGTGACAGGACGAGGGGTAGTGGATATAAATGGAAAGAGGGAGATGATGGGACATCAGGAAGGAATTCTCCCCGCAGAGGGTGGGGAGCACTGGCACAGGCTGCCCAGAGAAGCTGTAGATGCCCCATCCCTGGGAGTGTCCAAGGCCAGGCTGGATGAGACTTGGAGCAACCTGGGCGATGGAAGGTGTCCCTGCCCGTGGCAGGGGGTGGAACTGGCAGTCTTTAAGGTCCCTTCCAACCCAAACCATTCTGTGATTCTAAAATGTCACGAAGACCAGAGAACATGTTAAAGGGAAACGGCCTGCTTTGTTTCTCAGGAGAAGTGTCCCAGGCAGGGTGTAGGAAGGCTTGAATTACTCTGGGAACTCTGTTTTCCGTAGCACCTTTGGCCACGGGTTTACGTACAAGAGCGTTCAGGTGGGATTTTACCAGCTGTGGGCCGTGTTGTGCAGAACGGGGGGGGTTTGGCTGCCCGAGGAGGTAGCGCTGGTCTGGGCCTGTGGTCCAGTCGGTTAACGCCTGTTGTCTCTTTCCAGTTGATGTGGAGCACTCCCACGTTAGATTCCTAGGAAACCTGGTGTTAAACCTCTGGGACTGCGGAGGGTAGGTACTGTTGATTCTTTTGCTTTTGAAACTGTTGGGGATTAGCTGTGGGGAATGAGGCTGGGGATGCACCAAACCCGGGGTGCTCCTGCCCCGGCGGGACGAGTGCGCTGCTCCTGTGTGGAGGGACGAGAACAGCTTTGTGCACGCTCGGTGAAACTGGTGAGACAGCCCCGGAAAAGACAGGTTCCACCTCCTAGGCTGGTGTGTGGAGGTGGGTGGAAGAGGTTGGCATGATTACGCTGTCTCTCGGGTTATCCCTGTGTAGAAGGTGCAGCGCGTAGGTCCACCCTTCCCTCGCTGCCTGCTTGCTTCTGCCGGCAGAAGGCCGGAGCCCTTCGCCTGGGCTTTGTCCTGAGGTGGTGGGAGGTTTCAGAATTCCTGTCACCAGCTTGGTCCGAAGGGGGTGCGTGCTGAGGAGCTGTGCTGAGGGTGGATGGTGACTGTGGCTCCTGGAAGCAGCTTTTCAAAGACCGCTCTCCCCCTGACAGAGCCTCGGCAGAGCTGTCCACCTCTGCTGAGCTTCACCAGCTCACGTCCTCGTGCCTTGTCTGAGCCATATTCAGCAGAAGTTAAAGGGGATTTACATCCTTCTGGGTGGGATAAAGGCTGCACTGATGGGTTTGGTTATGCTTTTGCTGTGGCTTTTTGATAGGCGTCTCTCTAAATACCATTCTGGGTCCAGAAGCAGCGTAGCACAGGACGCTGAGCTGTGACACGAGGGAAGCCTCCGCTTCCCGTGAGCTGGTGAGCAGATGCTGTTCAGGAGCATCCAGCTTTGCCTGGTGGGAAGTGCTTAGGGAGCCTTACGTCCTGGGGAGTTGAGCCACCTGCGGGGCTCTTGTCTCAGCTCCGTGATGGGGTCTCTGGCTCCAAACGCAAACCCTGCCTTTCTGGCAGGAGGTGTTTTACACCATCGCGCCTCTCCTGACAACGCTACGCCAGACCTGGTTGCTCTAACAGGAATCTCCCTGCTTTGTTGCTCTGCTCCTCCTCAGACAGGACACCTTCATGGAGAACTACTTCACCAGTCAGCGGGATAACATCTTCCGCAATGTAGAAGTCCTCATCTATGTCTTCGACGTAGAGAGCCGCGAACTGGAGAAGGACATGCACTACTACCAGTCATGCTTGGAGGCGATTCTCCAGAACTCTCCCGATGCCAAGATCTTTTGTCTAGTGCACAAGATGGACTTGGTGCAGGAGGATCAGCGGGATTTGGTGAGAAGCTGATAGTTGCCATAGAAATGCTTTCAAACAGAGCGTCTTTTGCCTGTGCTAAGGCATCGTGATTTCCTACTTCGAGTACAGCCCCATCAGCACTGTTCCGAGAAGGGTTTCCCAGAATTAAGAGTTGACAAAGCCCTCTACGCTTTTTCTGCTTCTTCTAAATTGTACGTCATCGCTGTCTCACGCATGTGGTGAATAGAGAACAGCACTGATGATTTTTAGTGACGGCTCCTCTGCGCCTTTCCTTCGTTAGCGCCTGTTCTGGTACTTTCACCAGACCTTGGCTCCAGGAGGGAGGTGGGACAGAAAGAAATCCAGTGACCTTACACTCCCTGCTCACCATTTGGATGGCTTTAAGGATGGTGGTGGTGACCGCTGGTCTCTTTAGTGCTTGCTTTCGGTCCCGTGTAGGCTCTGTTCTAAAGCGTAGCCAAAGAGAGCAGTTGAAACTTTCCCAGTTAACTAGGAGGTGGTTCCTGTCCGTTGATTCTGCTCTCTGTCAGTTTGGCCTGCCTGCCCAGAGATCACCTCTGAAGCACTCTTCTGCCCCAAGAGCCATCCTGCCAAGTGTGGGGCTCAGCCTTTTGGAGGTGTTTGGTGTTTTCAGAGCTTTTGGAAGGTTGTGGGGAGACTGGGAGATGTTGAGCTCCTACCAACCTTGCTTTTTGAGTTGGACTGAAAAGCAACCGACTCCTGATACCAGGAGAAAGATTAGCTTTGTGGGTCAGACAGGTACCTCCCTGGCTTGCAGCAAGTGTGGAGGCCCCTTCAGGCTGTTGGCTTTTCACCGAGGTGAGAAGTCTAATAAGGCTTTCTTCTGGCCCCTGGTGAGCCTGGGCAGCTGCAGAGGAGGCCGTGTGGCTGATGCCCGGACACGCCGCTTCCACGTAGCGGGTTGGCTTCAGATGGCTCATGCTCCCTGAGAGTGGTGATGCTCCACTGCCAGTTGTAGCTCTGCCCCCCAGCTCAGTGCAGAAATGGCTAAAAGAGCTTGTTCCTAGGGTTGATTCGAGGAGGTTTTCCTCACCTCCATCTGCCTTCCCTCCAGACTGGAAATGAGTCTAAAACCTTCTTGATGCCGTCCTGGCCAGACGTGTTCTGGGACAGCTGCTGGCTGTAAATAGTTGTGCAGACTCTAGTGAGGCCCTGAAGCGAGGGGCAGTGAAAAGAGGGGCCTTTCTTCAGGTGTGTTTTCAATGTGTGTCGTAGCACGCCCATCAAGATCTGCTTCAAGGTAGCTGCTGCTCAGAAGAACATGTAAATACTGGGCCAAATCACTCTAAGTCTAGCTGACGCGTTGGTGTCCCAGGACCCAAATGGGTGGCCCACACGGCATGTCGTGGGGGTCGGTGAGTGTCCTGTCCTAGGAACAGTAAGCTGAGGTGAGGGCGGTCTGAAGTTCCACTGTGGAGGCAGGTTGCTGGCTGGCTGCTGCTTCAGCGGTTCTGTAGGAGCCTGGCACCAGGCTCGCTGGTCTTTGTTCCTTCTGCTCCCCTTTTTTTGTAACTAACCCCTAAGGGCAGAGTATGATGTGAGAAGACTAAGTATGTGCCTCGTTGGTGGACCTCAAGCGCTTTCTCCCCGTTCTGCTGTCAGTGACGCAGCTTTTTCCTGTGACCAGGGACTCGTCAAAATGTAGGTCCTTGGGGACACTCAGGTGTGCCCGTTCCCGTTCCCACCCCACAACACCCATAGCTGCTTTGGTGTTGAGCCCCGGGTCTGCTTGTCCCACCTGCTCCGGTGGGAAGTTCTGCCGGCCTCTCCTGGCCAGCGTTCCGTGTCTGTTCTCCGGTGCTGCTGGCACTCAGGATGCGTGTGGTAAATGCAAACCAGCGGTGACACTGAAGGCACAAATGTTTACGCACAGTGCTAATCTACCTTTTTATTTCCCAGATTTTTAAAGAGCGTGAGGAAGACTTGAAGCGCCTTTCCCGTCCCTTGGAATGTGTTTGTTTTAGAACTTCCATCTGGGATGAAACACTTTACAAGGTCTGTACAGCTGCTTCTCCACATCTGGCTCCCCCTCCCGCTCGAAAACAGGAGTGTGAGGAAGGCGAGTGGCTGGTTGCTGCTGGTTTATCAGTGACTGGCCCTTTATAGTGCCACAGCAGCTATAGATTGGCTGCTGTAAACAGCATCGGAGCGTCCTGGGTTTAATTAGCAAACAGTAAACCCCCCCGCCTTCAGCATGTGATGTGTCTGAGGCCGGTAGGGTACCGTACGCCAGACATGGCTCTTCACAAGGCACGGATCCAGCTCCCTCCAAAAGTCAGCCTTCCTCAGCAGTGGCGTACCCCGTGCCCCTGCAGCCATCCCTAAACGCTGGATGCCCTTGGCTTGGGCTTTTAACTTGGCGTTTGGCAAGTGGGGATGGTGGGAGATTTTGGTAAATATCAGGTACTTGGTAAACAGGAGACACAAATACCCACCCTGACTCGGGGAGGGAAGCATCTGGTCGGGCACTGACAAACCTGGATCGGTAGGTGAAGCTGAGCTTAGGGGCCCAGCGTCTGAGTGAGGGCAGACGCCTGTGGCAGCGTCCCCAGTCCCTTCCAGGCTTGTCCTGATTCATTGGCTTAGATTAGAGCTCTGTTTGGATTGGGGACGAGCTGCCAAGTGTCCATGTGCATGTTGACCTTGCTCAAGATTAAAATACTTGGATAACTTGAGCGGGTTTACCTGGGAGCAGTAGAGAGAAGCATTGCCAGCTTAAAATTAGGATGATTTAAGCCTGTTTAAAAATAATCTAATTTCTCTGTGACTGATGTGGGAAGAACTTGACCTAGTGAAGAGTTTACTGAGCTCTGGGGTACTGTTGGTAGTCTCTGCTGTGGTAGAGGTACCTGGACATGGATGTAGGAGAATCTTCTCAGTCTTGCCTGGGCTACCAACCCCCAGAACTGCCCATAACCTGCTTCTGAGCACACTGCCCAGCGGGAGGATGAGGCAGAGAAGTGCTAATGCAGCCTTGGTGTTGTGTCCTTCTTTGACAGGCTTGGTCCAGTATAGTCTATCAGCTGATCCCCAATGTCCAGCAGCTGGAGATGAACCTGAGGAACTTTGCTCAGATCATCGAGGCAGATGAAGTGCTTCTGTTCGAGAGAGCCACTTTCCTGGTGAATACAGCAGTTCTGCCCTTCGGGTTCCCTTGCCCGGCCTGGGACGGAGTTCCCTGATGGAAAGTGCTGTGGTGGTAGCCCAGAGAGAGGTGCCAGATGGCAGGATGCACTGATCCAGGCCCTGTGGTACTGGAAGTAGCTGACGTGACTCCATGGCTCACGGGACCTTCCCAAAATTTCCACTTCTGGTAGTTGAACTGAGGGCTCGATTGGTATTTCCCTCTTCCAAGCTGTGAGAGGGTTTCATATCCCCATTCTGTTGTCGGCCGTGGGTTCTGAGAACCCCGTTCTGCACAGGGCAAGAACCTTCTTTAGCTTGAAATAAGCCTCTTCAGTTCCTCCTGGCCTGGCATTTTCACTGGGCTCCGTTCTTGTTTATCTGTCGGATGCTCTACAAACCCTCAGTATGGATAGGGAATCCCGAGCGATTGGATTGCAGTGGCTCTTGAAGTTACTGTCTGCGTGGTAACTGTCCTTCCAGTCTGTCTCTGCAAGGTAAAACGTGTTGGTCAAAGCCACCGTTGCTGCTTGTTCATCGTACGCTCAGTTTCTGGATTGGCCAAAACTCTTCCTGACCCAAAGGAATGATTTTTTTGGCATTTTTTGAATGCTTGATGGCTAAATGTCTGACTTTTGAAATGACAGAGGGAATGTGGAAAAGGAGCCAGAAATGGCAGGTGGTTATTTCTGATAGTTTAAGAAGTGAGAAAAGTCCTGGCAAGTTCTGCTTTTTGACCTTTTGTGAATAACAAATAGTTCCACCTTGGTGGTATGTAACGGTGAGTTTGTTATAAGGGCATTTTTTACTGAAAAATAATGATCTTTGCTACAAAAAAAAATAGACTCTGCTTATTTTCAGTCTAGTGGTGACTCCTTAAAAAACTTGCTCTTCACTTTTTACACATGAATGTTGCTCTGAAGTGGTATTCACCTCACAGCAACAGCAAAACCGATCTGGAAAGTTAAGGAACGTGCTTGCCTGCAGTGAAGGCTTTGCTGTGGATGGAGTCCTTGGATCTGGCGAAACCTGTGTTGTGTGAATGATTGAGCAGGTGTAGAAAATAGGAAGTACCTGATGAGCTTTTTAAGGTGCTCAAGGGAACAAAAACCCCCAAAACGTGGTTCTCGCGAGCCTGTTAGGTGTGACTCCGAAGGTAGGGAAGTAAGAGCATAAGGGCGTTTGACACCCGACAGCGGCTGGTTTTATGGTCCTTAAGAGCTGAAAGCACGCAGCGTGGGGTTTTAAAAATACTCCTTTTTGGTTTGCTGTGGGAACGCAGATGATCTAAGTACTGGGTTGTGTGCAGTCCTCGGCCCGCTGGCTCCTTTGGTTGAGGAGTCAAGGTCTGTAGGCGCCCAGCCTCGTGAGCGTGGTCAGGGGGAGAGCTGTGGATCACCCTGCAAGGGCTCCCGAAGGCTTCTGATCCTCTGGATCGCTGCAGCCAGGCACAGGGTCTGCACCTTGCTGCTGGATCGCTGTGTGGGAGGGAGAGGAGGGGAATGGGTGTGCGTGCAGGCAGCTGAGCACAGTCTTGGGCTGACGCAGTCAACGGATGGAGGGAGAACTCCCTGGGAAACCAGCTCCTTTGTTCCACTTTTCTTGGGGAGGAGCAGCTTGCTTTGGCTTTGAGTAGTGTTTGTGCATCCTACGTGTTGCAGAACGGGGGATTTCTCAGGTTGGGCCCTTGGGAATCCGCAGTGCGCTAGACTCAGGAAGGAAAAGCTATTCCAGCATTTGCCAAGTGTCTGTTTCTCCTACCTGAGAGCTGATGGTCTTGGGGTGCTTTTCCTGCCTCTCCTCGCACTTTTCCTTTGAATCATGGCTTAAATTTCTGCCAAGTTGGAGTATTCAGACCTCAGATGGACAATAGTGTCTCTTGCATATCTCATCCTTGCATCTGTACTTGTGAATTTACTGTGAAAACACCCCAAGAATTGTTACAGCTTCCCAGATTCAATCAGCAGAAGGCAAAGGGAATCCCTGTCCTGGTCACCACCCCTTCCCGTAATTGCTGTCGAGCCTGAGGAACCTGTGCTGAAAGAAACGACTGACTCACTCTGCTCTCTCTGCCTTCCAGGTCATTTCTCACTATCAATGCAAAGAACAGCGGGATGTCCACCGATTTGAGAAAATCAGCAACATTATTAAACAATTCAAGCTGAGTTGCAGGTGAGCTGCTGTAATCGTTAGGTGAGGGGAGAGAGACCGCAGCAGGTATTTTGGCTTCCTCCAGAAGCGCGGGGGCTCTCCGAATTAACGCTACTTCCGTGGCCTCTCAGCAAGCTGTGGTGCCGATGTCAAATTCCACCCTGCTTAAAGTTAATTGTTGTCTCCTGTAACTTCCTCCTTTGCTGCTGGCTGAAAGAGGTTTGTTTTGAAACGGCTGTTTTTCTTCTTGGCCTCTTTCTCCTGGGTCAGGGAGGGAAGTTCCAGGACTGAACTGATAAATCAGTGCCAGTCAGCAGCGCTACGGGAGGTCAGGTGGAGAGCTGCAGCCTCTGTGCCACAAGGCTGGTGTGGGAGGGAGAGGCTTGCAGGCGTGATCTGTCAATATTCCAAGTGGGAAAATGGAAAGCTTGCTCTGGAGTAGCTTGGGATGCGGGTTCCGCAGCCTGTCAGCGGTACCTGCAAGTGCTTGGAGCCTGAATGGGGCGGAGAGGTGGCCATGGGGTTTGCAGAGGTGCCTCCAGATAATTCGGTTCCACACTTTTTTCTGCTGGCTGTTCCCGTGGCGTTAAACCCTCCTCGTGACGGGCTGAGCGGTCGCAGCCCTGGGGCAGGTGACATTGGCTGCTGGGGCACAGCGGGCTCTGTGGGGTTGTGTCTCCAGTTACCTTCACCACTCGATGTGCCAATCACTTGATATTATTGTCACTGAGCCCCAAGGGTTTTTTCTTTAAAAACAACAAAACAAAAACAAAAAAAAACCCAAACAAAACTTGTAGTGGCACCTGGTGTCGCTCGCCAAGCTGTTGCCAACGGCTCCGACAGTGGGATGGGATCTGTGTGGGGAAAAAACCTGTTTGAGCCATGGCACGATAATGCTTTGTTCCCTCTTAGGTTTTTTGACTTTTTCCCTCCTCTTTTAGTAAGCTGGCAGCTTCTTTCCAGAGCATGGAGGTCAGGAACTCTAACTTTGCTGCTTTCATTGACATCTTTACATCCAATACGTACGTGATGGTGGTGATGTCGGACCCGTCGATACGTAAGTGGAAACAAGGATAAAACCTCTGGCCTCTTTGTCTTCTCGGGGACAAAAATAGCCAGATGAAACCGGTTTAAACCGCGTTTCTCTTGGAAAATGACAAACACCAGGCGGAGCAGTAGAACTCACTGTAATTAAAAGAGAGGGGGGTCTGCTGCCCCCCGGTTTGCCCCGGCTGAGCTGGGGGGGTAAAAGGGAGTTCCCTTGGCAAGCGGTGTGCCCGACAGCTGAGCTGCTGCTGTGAGTGGAGGATCGTAGCCGTGACAGGTGTGACCCGATTTAGTAGGTCTTGTCTAACAACCTATTTTGGGGCCTGTTTTGATCTGGCAGCCCCAGTGATTTTTTTGGAGAGGAAGCAGAGATGGATCGTGCTGGAGCTTTTGCTCCTGCTGCCCGAAGTGTCTGGGTGGGCAAAGGCTCTAATTATAGCAGCGTCTGTTTATCTCAAAGACGCTGCAGCCAGCAGCGCCCGCCCTTTAGGGCACGGTGTGACTGTTGAACTGTTCTTTTGAACGTTTCGCGCAGCTCCAGTGGCAACCGCTCCCGCTCGGGTTTGAGGAGCGTAAGAGACCCTGCCCGGGGCAGCCTTTCGGCTTACGGTGTCGAGGCTTCCCCTCCTCCTTCGGAATGGTTTACTGAATTGGGGAAAGCCCGTGTAAACCCCGGGACTGGAATACTGGCTGCGGTGCCTTGTGCAGCCATCCCGGTGAGCAGACCGCTTGTCCGTCGCTCGCTGGCTCTTCCTCGGTCGTGCACCGGCCCTGGCCTTCCCGCGTCCGCTTTTCCACAGCCAGGGAGCACGGGGCTAGAAACAAGAGCGTTTGCGCCGTCGCTTTTAGGCAGCGCTCAGCTCCCGAGGGCTCGGTCACTCGCACCCCTTTTAACTCCTGTTTTATCTCCCCCGTCCCTTTTCCCCGCTAGCTTCCGCGGCCACGCTGATCAACATCCGCAATGCCAGGAAACACTTTGAGAAGCTGGAGAGAGTGGATGGACCAAAGCACAGCCTGCTCATGCGCTGAACGTCGGCCAAGGCACGTGGTCTTTGGGGGGAGAAAAAATGAATTGGAACTACTTATTTTTTAGGAGAATCTAACAATGTTGATGTCTTTGTTGGGCTTTGAAATGAGTGTGCTGCTTTATTTTTTCTCCTTTGAAACGTTGGACACTAGTGGCTCGGAGGATGCCTGGAGCCGCTGCGGGCCTTGGGCAGACCTCGCTGGCGCACGCGGGGTCGGGAGGAAGTGAGGACGGGCGGTGTGCGCGTGGGCTCGCGCGCCTGGCTGCCGCGTGGCAGAGCCGGTTTTGGGTGTTTTGCTCCCGGGTGATCGTCTAAGTCACAGGAACGGGGTATTTACTGTTTCTCGGGTTGGTTGCTAGAGTATGTTTATAAACTTCTCCTTGTCTTCAGTCATGAAAAATAAATTTTTTGCTACCAGGGATTTCAGATCCGAGAGCTTTGGAAAGCGGGTTTTCTTTCTCCTACAAACCTAGGGCAGCTTTGGCAAGCAGGTAGGGGGTAGCTGCATTTCCCCTCGGGGCGGGGGGAGGGATGTTGACTGCAGCCCACTCCAGAATTCCATTGAAGACCCCCGCCCAGCCACGTGGGGGCAAAGCTCGCCCCGCCGGTGAAGCGGTCGGGCTGGCATTGGCCTCTTCACGCTTGCCAAAGCGATGGGAAGATCTCGGAGTAAAAGGGGCCAACGATCCGAACTGACCAGGCGAGGTCGTCGTGGCCTGCCTGGTCCTCACCCGGGTGAGCCCCGGGGGGGCACGTAGGGGCCGTGGAAGTGCTGTGGGTGGTGTGTGCGTGAGCTATATTAGCTGTGTGTGCGACGAGCCGGTTGGACAGTGTTTGGCACCGGTGTTACTTGACGTTGCTCTTTTTTAATGAATTGTGTGCGTTTCCATTAAACACAGGAGGAACAAAAGCTCTGAGTTAGGGGACTCTCTGCTCGCTGGGTGGGAGCTGATGCTCGTCAGCATCTCGGGTTTTTCCTCTCTCGCTGCATCAGGTGACTATAAAGCAGGGCGGGGGGGCTGAGCCCGGCTCTCCGCTTTGTGTTCGCAACACACCGGCGTTCCCCTGTGTCCCTGCCCACCCAGGGTCTGGGATGGGGGCAGGTCTGGCAGGGGGAGCCCTGAAGGACCCGTCTGGGCTGGGGAGCGGCGGGTGGGCTCCGCGCAGACCCGTCTCCAGCTTGGCGGCATTAAAGGCCGCGTCTGCGCCGCCCACTCGGCTGCTGTGGGGCTGGGTGTGTTTTCCAGGAGAGTCGAGTCAGCATCCCTGCGGGAGAGGAACTTGCCGAGATTCCTCTTAGCCACTCAGGTGCCTGGGTTTCTGGAGAACTTGTGAATGAGCTGGAGATGCGGCGGAGGGTTTTCCCTTTGTCCTCGGTGCTGGCAGGGGGGGGGTACGGGGGCGGGCAAAGAGTGGGAACAGCCCATCTCTCCCACAGTCGCTTCTTGTCGGACATCGGGCTGGAAAAGCCGAAACGCGACTACGGTTTCCTCCTGTGGTTGCTGCCCCAGCGCTTGGACCAGCTCAGCTCCTGCTTTCTGTGGAGAAAATTCCCGGGTTTCGGCACCCAAACCCTGGGCGTTGCTGAGCAGAGCAAGAGGATGAGTCGCTGCCAACCGGGGTGTTGTCGGGAACGTCGCTGCTGAGGGATTACCGAGAAGGGACGGCTGTCACGGCTTCGGGAGAGCGGAAGATGGCTTATGGCCGTGATTCCAGCACGGATTGAGGCTCCTGCTGCGGAGAGCACGTTTTCATCGCAGGCAGCTGTTCCGACAGTGGGAAATGCTGCCTCATTTCCATGGTTACAAGGAGTTATCGTTGGGTATCCTTGGGGGATAAACCGCTTCGCATGCGAAAGCGGGATAACGTGAAAAGGGGGAAGCGTGGGGAGGCAGGTGTTGACGTGCTGTGAGGGAAGAGCGATCCGACAGCTGCTGGGGAGCCAAACCCGGTGCGCAGGCCCCGGGCCGCAGGCCCCCCGGCTCGCTGGAGCCTTGCCGAGGCCAGCCATAGGATGGTGGTGGCTCAGGTTGGGGCGTTCTCACCACAAATCCGTTTCCCTCATGAATCCTGGGGACCCTCTTGAACTCGTTTTCCTTTTGCTCTCTGGCAGAGGTGCCGCACGCTGCCAAGTGACTGCCCACGGCGTGGATGCAAACATGCAGGTGGATTTGTTTCCAGACACCCACCTTGCAACACTGCGCTGTCGGAAATAAAGGTATTTGCTTTGTCCCTCTCCCAAAAACAAACCTTTTTTCGAGCCCGGGCAAGTGGCCCCAAAGAGCCACCCCGTCCCGTCTCCGTGAGATTGCGAAGGTCCATCCTTCAGGGCTTGGTCTTGGAACTAGTAGGAGGTTCATGGAATAAATTCCCCTGCTGGGCCCTGTCCCTTTCCCACGGCCTGGGGATGGGGTTCCCTGGGGGTGGGGTGGGTGGCTGTAAGCTGAGCGCGTCGCTCTCTGGGGCGTCCGGGCAGGTTGTGCCTGGCTGTGCGCGTCGTCGCGCTGCGCCTCTGCTCGCGGCCTTTCTACCCGTGTCCTGCCCGCTGCCGGCGTCGCAGCACGCGTGGGAGACCCGAGTGGGGCTGACGGGAGGGTGGACGAGGGGCTGTTGTCCCCGGGCCGAGCTGTGTGTAGGGTGGGAGCTCTCC
>NW_010264286.1:15300-15557 GCF_000690775.1 Eurypyga helias
GGGTTAACGTCGTGTGGTGACGTAGCTCTGGCAGGTGTGGTGTGGCACAGAGCATCGTCCCGCTCCAGGCGGATGGCTCGGGTCTAGCTGAGACTGGAGCATCTCCAGGGACGTGATTTCCTTCTCCCCACGCCCTGTTCCACGGTGTGATCACCCTTGTGGTTTAACAATTATTAATTAAACCCCCCCCATGTATTGGAGCTTTTCCCATGGTGCAGCTCGAGCCGTGCGGGGCTGCGTTTTGGGTTGGGGCAGGG
>NW_010264287.1:0-17028 GCF_000690775.1 Eurypyga helias
CAGGCAGGACAACCCGCTTGCAGACACCATTTCCTTCATTACTCTCATCCTTCACAGAGGTTTTAAAGGACAGCTTTGATATCTGGGGGGTGGGGGGGTGGGGGGCAAACAGTAACTTACAGCCGTGTCCTCAAGTGGTCAAACCAGGGCTCCACAGCACAGGCATGGCAGGAGGCCCCAGTCTGGCGGCTTTACTTCTTCCCGAGGACGGGGCTCAGGGGTGCTGCACGCTACCAGCGTCTTCAGGAGAGCGTTATCACTCCCCAGCAAGACTAACAATGGAAAATGCTGCCAAATGATCCGACTCGCTCCCCCCAGGGCTGAGACAAACAGCTTCCAGGCGATCAGCTGAGCACAGTGACATGCCTTACACACACAGATGAACCACTTCTCCTCCCGAAGGCATTTTAAGTTTCCAGTCTTACATTTGGTTGGCCGAATAAATGCCAAAGTGTGCACAAGTTACATTATAATGGACATCAAACCTTTGGGGGAACTTTGAAGTGAAGGCTAAGTAAGAATCTCTAGTGACACATGAAACGAGCTGTCCTTCGAAAAGTTCAAAATAATGGCTGGCAGAATCAGAAAAGTTTATGTAAACACAACACAAATATGGGATTACCTTTGGAGAAGATTCATACGGAAACACTGGCTTTTCATGAACTGAAAAAGCCTGCAGATGTTTAGGCATGTTCAATACGAACTTCCTGTGGTTTAAAACAAAACCTTGTGCAAATAAAACCTATAAATAGTCTTCAGCAGATTTTACAGTGATGCTCTTAGGTATGAAAAGAACACACACAACTTTAAAACAAAAAGTAACAGACATAAGTTTGACAAATGATTGCACCATAAAACAGTGTTTTATATACAGTTTACAAGATATGATTTTCTGCTATAAATTAATACTGTACTATATAGTACTTAGTGACTTTATTAAAAGCAACTGTTGACAGCTGTCTCTTCAATCACTGGGTGTTTTTTTGTTTAGGGTCTTTTTTTTTTAAATGCAGGTGGCTGCATCTTTTTCTGGACTTAAAATGCTCAAATAATTAATCAAACAATCTATGCAAACCCCTGCTATCATTTATTAATTCATAGCAATAGTACTGGCAGATCAGAGGAATTTCCAGCCAGCTAGCCACAGTCTGGGTATGGTCCGAGATTAAGAGTTTATATTTTTTTATTAAATGGCAATCCATTTAATTTAGGCCACTGTATACATGATATTACTGTAACTAAGTAAGCTGGTGGGGGAAGAAATCCTAGCAGCTGAGAAACTCTTCCCCCCGAACCATGTTCCAGTTAAAAAAAATATCTCCTAAAACTATTTACATGAGTGACATTTCTGGGGGAAAAAAAAAAAAAGAAAAAAAGAGCTTGCTTTTTTCCTAACGTAGTTTCTGATCTAAGTTTTAGTAACTCCTTCAGTTTAGGATACAGCAGTGGTAACACCAGAACTTGAGATGCACGTCCAGCAGCTGCAGCCTGCATTCTGTCTCTGCTACCATCACTGGGGACCTCAGACTACCCATGCAGATGAAGGCTGAAATGAGAAACCACACTGGATTTAAGTTCTTACTTCCAAGTAGGTACCCTGGCTCTATTTACAGATCACAATACTTCAGAAAAATATGAGGATCTCTGAACACTTGTACCTGTGAGTGAGCTGACAGGGAAAAAAGTCACTTATAGACCATGCCAGTGACAAGTTTGTTCAAAAATGTCAACAGAAAAAAATACTTAATTCAGCAAATAACCTTTTTGCATTAAAATGCCTTGGGAGGGGGAGGGGCAGGGGGGAAGGAGGAGGAGGAGAGGGAGGAGTGGGATAGGGTTTGAATGGTACACAGTTTAGAAGAATTGTGCAAACTTTTATTTTCAAACACTTAAGCTTATTGGATAAGGGATTGTTTTGGAAAATGCTGATTATATTTTAACAACTACCTCCTTCTAAAATACACTTTCACTAACATTTTATAAAAATGTCTATTCAGTACTGCTCAATGAAACAGTGCTTAAAACAAGATTTTTTTGTTTTCATAATGAATCTCAGGTGAACCACATACTAACTGGAAAATAAATACTGACAATGCAGGCAGCTTTCCTGGGACACTAAAACGGTACTTCCTGCAAGTTCAGATTGAGTAGTCAATTAAAATGTCCATGGATTCAAAGGTTTATCCTTGTGTTGAAAAATAAAACTACCTTTACTGAGGAATATTTACTCCAAATTTGGGTGGCCCTCAAACCCACATTTAAGATAACTTCAGTAAGCAAGGCATATATTATTTAAACAATTATATTGCTCTTTTTGTTTTTTAAAGATGAATTAATACTGAAATGAAAAGAAGTTCATCTGTCTTTGCAGTGGCATAGTGTCCGCATTACTTTAAACGCTGCATTTTACACGTGCTAGAGAAAAGTCACCTACAGCAGACGTCGTGTGCATGAGCATGTATGACTGCTAGTGTAACAACGCAGTAGAAGAAGAGACTTTCTGTGCACAGTTGCTAATAATTTAAATAGTATCAGTTTCCCAAAATTAGGATTTTAACTTTAACGTATGACATGATCTCACCTTCTACCCTCATATACAAATAAATTACCATAAAAAGAATTTTAGCTTAACTTAAAATTGCACCTAGAAAGGCATGGGATCATTTGTACCTATTAGAAAAACTGTTAAAATCAAGGGCTGCTACAAAGAATGAGGTAAACTGAAGACTCTCAGCTATGCGGCCTTCAGAGGAATGGCTTTTTTCTACTGAGTCCTGGTTTTGCACACCACAGTGTTTTGCTAGCAAAGCGTTCGGAGTTCTTTTCCAGGAACCATTTGTGTGTCTATACATATATATACATATATGTGTATACACACACACACACACACTGTATACTGCATCAGCAAAATATATATATATTTATTTAAATATAAGGAAGAAATCGCCCTCTAAAATGTTCCTTAGCGTTTTTCTAGAGGTTATGGGGGAGGAGGGGATGTATGTCTTCTTGTTGTTAGGTACATTTAAAGAACATGTTTTGATCTATTGGCTTCTTGGTGCAGTAATGCAAGATTGATCCACATTGGTGCCAAAGGCTTTGCTCATCAGAAGGAAGATGTAAAATGCTAATCTCCTCAACAGCGAGGCCAGCCTCACTTGAATTCCTCTGCAACCCTCTGGGCTACCACAAAGTTCATAAATACTTTGACCTCCAAATCGTTAGATGTTAAAAACAGGAACAGTACAGTAACATGGGACATTATGCTTCTCAGTGTAAAGCATTCTTCACTAGTTCCTATCACAGTGCAGACCTGACTGCATTAAAATATGCTCAGGGGATTAGTCAATGTTGTCTGTATTTGGTTACAGGAAAGGCTCTCCTTTTTTTCATCCAAAGTGCATAGTGATAACAAGTCAAAGCATTCCTCTCTTCAGTAAGGGTTTGACAGTCTGATCTAGGCATCCTCCTGAGAATGCAATTCTGAAGTCTTGCTCTTTTCCAAAAAAGACAGTTCTGCAGTTCAGACATTCATCAGCCAGGTAAACAAACTTTGCCAGCAAATAGAAGTCCCACTATTGTAAAGAAAATGGATAAGACAAACAGTACATACGAAGACCCAACCACTGTGTTATTGGGTAATTTATATGGTTGACCTCCAACTTCACTGATGTAAAATCCTATTGGAAATATTAGGGCTGCCATACAGAATAGAATCACTGCAAAGAAAAGAGAAGAGAAAAAATGGTCACTGCTGTGTTAAAGTAAAAATATCTACCAGTTCATAGAGCAGTCCAGAAAAGCAAGCAAAGTATTCTGACCAAAGTGAAGAGCTGAGATATTCCAGTACCTAACTTGCTTGAAATGACTGAGCAGGCTTTATCTTCTTTTTAAAACATCCCTCATGTACTCCCAAGAAAAACTGAAAGACCCTCAATTTTGACTGTAATTTCAGTCCTGCTCACCAGATCATAAACTGTCTTTACTTAATAAAAATCTGGTAGATGTAGTTCCACAAGCTTAATCACAGAGCTCGTTAATTCTCCGGTTAGAGTAGTTTTTCTCTGGTCAAGATAAACTATCATTCAACACTGAAGAAACTCCTTTTCTATTAGAGTTGTCTTCTTCCAAGTGTAGTTACCCTCTCCCATTCTTCCACAAAAATTCCTTTTCTGAAAAAGTTTTGCTAAAAACAACACACACATTGATTGTCATTACAGATTCCTTTAGATTAAAATATGCCACTTTCCTAAAGATACACAATGTTTCCTTAAGTGATGAAATATCCTTAAGATTTTCCACTGGAATACAAAGGAAGTTTTCTGATTCAGTTTAATATAAGCTCCTTAGTTAAAACCATCAAATTTAGACTCCAGGACAAAGAGAACCGAGCAATGAGGCTTTTTCCTTCACCTGAACAGTTAAACTTACGCACACGGTTCATGCTTACAACTGACTCGGGACGTACAAACAAGAGACCAGAACTCCTAGTAAAGCCATGCATTACAACTACATTACGGATTTCCCGGGCCTTCGGGTATCAAGTGGCCAGCATCCCTCACAGCACATTTCAGTACTCTGATCAAATCCAGGAGAGGACATCCAGATTTGTAATCTTTCCCAGATGACAACTTGTGTTCCTGTACCTTTGGATAAGTAACCCTGTTTAGTTTGAACAGGGCCATATAGGCTCTACTGCCTCAGCCAAGGGAATGACTTCCAAATAGGCCTCTTCTGAGAGTCAAGACTTTCTTTACAATAAAAATGACTAGCTTTTGAATTGCTTTAATTGTATATGGAAGAATATACAATTAGGTTGTTTTATCAGCATTAGAATAACACAGAATTTTATCTGATTCTACCAGCTCAGTCAACTATTAATGCGTTACTCTTATTTTACTTCTATGCATTTCAGTTTCATTTCAAACATTATTTTTGTGAGTGGAACACGGCATCCCAATACCCATTCAAACAAATTTAAATTATATGTGGTGGGGAGAGATATCCTACCAGCCTTACAAAGCCAGATACCACCATCTCCTACTATGATGTACAGCTAACGCTGAAGCCTCTCCTAGTCCTCCAATCTACCTGCAAACTCAGCCATGTGAAAAAGAAAGTTCACGCCAAGGTACAACACTCCTGCCTGAATAAAGTGCATTACACGCTAATTTTTTCTGTCTTCTCTCAGTTCACAGACTGATGCTTTTGTTAGTAAGGGGCACAGGTGCTGTCCTTGTCTCCCCTTTGTCTTCTCCACAGCAAGAGGCGGAAGAATGTCTGGGAATGCTCTTCCCTACTTGAACCTCCCCGTAAGTCAAACAAGCAACCGTAAAAACCACTTGCAACAGTAACATCCATCACCTTGATCACTGGTTCCTGTGCAAGTCAGCAGTGCTGCAGCTGCTTTTGCTTCCAAAGGCACACAGAACAAGTTCGGCAGCTCGCCTGTCCCGTTAGGCCTTTCCAGATGAGGAAACGATGGGCGTGGACCGGCCTCAGTGTTTCTGACTGCAACTTCGCTACTGCTTTTCTGACTACATACACGCTCCAGTTTTTCCAGCCAGTGTCACATGCCCAAACTTTCTTTTCATAGCCTCCACATTTACCCAAGGCAAACAGTTTTATCACATATTTCATATTTTAAAGCTCAAAGCTTATGATTTGCACAGGAGAGGTCTCAGCTTTGAGGAAAACACACTCATTTCCATGGATGAGATGGGTGATGGGCATGAGGAATGTGAATTCAGGAAGTGTCCAAGCAGGACTGGGACATCAACCAAAAAACACGGTTTCATAAGCCACGCGCCGCCTCAGACCATGACCTGCTCCTCGATTTCCGAAATCCATGAAGCAGCTGCCAAAACACCTGGAGCCAGCAGCAGCTACCAGCAGGACCAGCCTGACTTTTGGCTGCCCGTGCTGGCAGAAAGAGGCAACCGTTCCGCGAGACGGAGCCGCTGTCCTGCTGGGAAGGGAGCGGCACGGCGGCCTGCTTCCCGCGGGGAGAGCGGCGCCGCCTTCTTGGGCCGTCTAAACCAGAACCAAGGAACTTGCAACCGCACCTTGGGCATTAAATAATCTGCATGATTATCCGTCCTTGTAACTCCACACTACACAATCTAACCCCTAAGGAATGTTTGAACCGCATCTTGACCAACAGCTGCCCATCTGAGGGGGGAAAAGCTTACGACTGTTTCTTGAGCAGATGGGAGCGCCCTGAGCCGTACACCCGAGTGATTCAAAGCCAGCAGCTGATGTGCCTGGTAAAGCAACAGACAATCGGTAACAGTTCAAACACCGCCCTGGGGATGTGCCACCTCACCGGAGCTCAGCACACTCCCTACTGCACCCAGTCTGTCCCCAGTGGGCGTTCCAGTTGTTTACACAGCTTCCGCTACATTTTAACAATAACACACTCAGAGGAAATAGCTTTAGGATTCTGAAAACAACCTGCACTTTCAAGATTAAAATCTGCTTTATTACATCCAAGAACTACACAGCTGGAAAAGTTCTGATGGCCTCGTGGATATGGCTGATGAGCAGGTATTTGTCTCTCTCCACTACCATGCTGGTCTGTCAGGTGTGTTGTACATACGTGCACCAGCGCTCCTACGGCCGGGACACGCTAGCAGCGCTGGCTGCCAAGTGGAGCGTGCGGCCCAGGGTCTCCTTGTGATCCTGCCAGACGACACAAGGGTGCAGGTACCTCACCGCTCCCGCAGCTCAGCAGGATGAAAACAGGCAGACAGCGTGCAGAATGCTGATGCACATACACATTTCAAACATTTGTTTACTATGGCAGTAACCAGCCATCTTTCCTCTTCTGCTGGGCATACACAGTGCACGTGTTCTGGTCTGAGGGTGTCCAAGCCATTTTCTTAGTGTGGTCTGAACTTTTAGTCTACTGAAATGGCAGATAAGAAACAGATTCATCAAAGTCTGTCAGATTAGGAAGCCTGGCAGAGGAATTATGGCAAAGTTTTGAGAAATGATTAAGAAAAGACTGCATGGCTTTTTTTTTTTTTAAACATGAACCAACTAAGAAGAAAAACCAATATATGAAATGCTCAATTAACTTTGTGTGTATCCTTTTAGAAGGAGATTTGTAAGCTGGAAGATAGGAATTTCTTACAAAAGTGAGCTGGTTTTGGCTGGGACAGAGTTAATTTTCTCCATAGTAGCTGGCAGGGGGCTGCGTTTTGGATTTGTGCTGGTACCAGTGTTGATAACACAGGGACGTTTTGGTTGCTGCTCAGCAGTGCTTACACAGAGTCAAGGCCTTTGCTGCTCCGCAGCCCACCCCAGCAGCGAGGAGGCTGGGGGGGCACAAGAAGCTGGGAGGGGACACAGCTGGGACAGCTGACCCCAAAGGGATATTCCACACCATCTGGCGTCATGCTCAGCTTATAGAGCTGGGGGAAGATGGAAGGGGGGGATGATCAGAGTGATGGCGTTTGTCTTCCCAAGTCACCGTTACGTGTGACAGAGCCCTGCTTTCCTGGGGATGGCTGAACACCTGCCTGCCCATGGGGAGTGGGGAATGAATTCTGTGTGTTAATTTGATTGTGTGCATGGCTTTTGCTTTACCTGTTAAACTGTCTTTATCTCAACCCAGGAGTTTTCTTACTTTTACTCTTCCATTGCTCTCCCCATTCTGCTATGGGGGAAGTGAGTGAGCGGCTGTGTGGTGCTTAGTTGCTGGCTGGGGTTAAATCACAACAACAAGCTGTAGCCTAGATGTAACTCTCTGTATCTGGTAGTATCAACTCTAACATATCTGATAGTGAATTTCCAGCAACCCATAAATATCTTCTCCCTGAAGAGTACTTGCTTTTGAATTCAACTTCTTCCTTGTGCAGGGAAATTTGCAGAAAAGCCACTTAATGACTACAATTTCTATTAACAAAAATATTTAGGTAACAAAACCATAATTTCTAGAGTCTGCTTTGGAATGGTGGCTGTCAAAAACACATCTAGTTCCTGCAATTCTTTAGCTTGAAATTGTTTTGGGCATCCAATGACAACTTAAAAAAAATCCAGGATACAGCATATTAAGAGAAGGAAAGACCTATGATCGTTCATTTAAGAGGCACACAAAGACCAAACAGTGCACAAACACCAAGAAGAAATCCACTCTCCATTACACTGTATGCATTTGGCACAACAGTTAATAGAACTCAAACATCAGTGATAGTTTGGTAGTATCTATGCCCAAAGTGACAATATCTATTGCATCAGTAGGAACACTGTGATTCTTGAAAGACTCTTCTCTACAGAAAATGAAGGAAAACTTTCAAATTTGCCTTTAGATGACTTCTGTCACTCATGCAGCATGACCTGGAAGAGGGAAGTATTTCTTCTTGCCGTAAAGCTGTTTCGCAGAGATGCCAGAGAAGACAAGTTTCTGTGCAGCAAAACCACCAATGGCTGGGGAAGGATGCAAACGCTGTGCTAGGAAACTCTGCTGGGTGTATCCCTTTAGAATGGTATACAGGAAAGAGAACTGACAGATTAAACTTCATGTTTGTACATAGCTGAAAAACCCTGGAGTTGTCAAGATGACAGTATGACAAGCAAAAATTCCATGAAAAAAATATAAGCGCGCACTCTTTATATAAATTCCATCAGGAACTGGGTAGGAGGGACCTCTTGCCAGGCTCTCCTTGTTGCTATCAGAGTTCCACAGAAAGAGCTGAGCACCAGGATTCCTTTGCCCTTTGTTGATTTGCTCCAGACACTGCTGCATTTGAAGAGAATGGAGCTGCCAGTCCTGGAGCTGACCTTGGCAGTCCCAGCAGTCTTCGCTGCCTGCCTAGGATAGCATGTCCTATGCTGTTTTCAGAAAGTTCCGTGAGAAGAATATCCACTAGAAGTCTGTATGAGGCTGTTGAGTCTTGAAATTGCTTCCAGAAGAGATGTAACACAACTGTGAACTTTTCCCTACTCCCTTCTAATGAGTTACACATTTTCACCTTACATACAGTACTAGCACTTCACAGGAAGGACCTGTTTGTGGTACTCCAAGTTGATTCCACATGGCTACATGTTTCCTAATAGTAATCTACAAATAGGTTACTAATTTGTGTTGCCACCCAATGAACCACAGAAGTGACTCTCATCAACGTTTTGAAAAATACAGAACTCCTTCTCCCATTCATTCCTTTTTTTCAAATGTTATTTTTCTTATAAGTGAGTTAGGCTATAAAATTTCCCACCATTGTTAATAGGAATGCAAAGGTCAGAGTCGTATGTATAGGAGACAAATACCAAAGATGAATTTCAGAATTTTAGCATTGCAGCTATCATATCTTAATAGACTTATGAATAATTCTGACTTGAAAAAGAACAAATTAGTATGTTTCATTATTAAACATCTCCTAACAAAAAGGCAAGGGCTGAAAAAAAGAACGTCCTTCTATATTTAGACTTCTAATAACAGAGCTGTTGCAACCCTAAAGTAACCTACAGAAAAACACACAGCTTTAGGGTATCAGATTTTTTGGCTGAACTAACCATCACAGTTGTAGAAAACAAAAGAAAGATGCAGGGTTGTGACAATTGGAAATACTTAAAAAAAACTCCCAAACCCCATTAAAAAAACCCCACAAAAACCACTGAGATATGTGAAGTCCAAAATACAAGCTCTGAATTAAGAAAAAAAAATCAGTAAATAAATTATGCTGCCAGCTATTACTATAAAGTACTCCAAAAAAACCTCTTTACTTTAGAGCTTTGACTTCAGCTTACTGTAGGCACCTTAATTCTATATGGCGTTTTGAGCATAAACCCTCCCTCATACATTAGATAAACATGAAATATGTACAGATAAACAAGGGCATAGAAAAGCTGGTATGGAATATTCAGTAATACTCATGCCTGCTATTTTAATCATTCACTGGAAAATAAATAAAAGTATTTTATACAGCATTTCAATAGCTCCGATGTCTGCAAGAGCTGCACTACTGTAGCAAAGTTGTACAATCAAAGCCATCTTCCTGACAAGTCCCTCAGCGAAGCACCTTTCTTAAAATCGAGCGCTTTTTTATATTATTCCCTTCCCCAAAACAAGTTAAATCTCATTCACATTAGATATCATTAGATGTCACAGAGTACCATTAAACCTTATTTATGCCTGTGCAAACCACAAACTTGCATTTTCTAGTTAGTGTTCACACTACCTTTAGTGGTATGTCATAATTCAAGTCAATTTAAAAGCCCTCAGGTTTTGAGTTTTTCATGCTGTCATCCCCACCATTAAGGCACCATTTCACAGTTGGGCTAAGCCTGTAACACACACCAAGAAAAGGAAGTTTGAAAGTTATTCCCCTTGCTCGTTATAACTATTTTTCTTTTGCACCAAAGCAGTCATAGGCTGTTTCCCTGTTTGGAAACACGGGGCTGCCAGAGAAGGCTGAGCTGTGAGAGTTACGCTGGTGCTCATACCTAGCAGAATAAGGGGAGGCAGAAAAATGCTGGTACTCCTCCCTCCAGCTAAGGCACTGCTGCGGGTCACTTAGGGAAGCAAAAGGCTCAGTGCTGTGAAACCCAGCAGATCCCCTGCAGTGGGCAATCCTCCTGCATAGCCAATTAGGATGCAGATACTCTGAATAAAATACCCGCTGTGAGCATGAAGCAGGACTGAACCAGCGTCAACCCTGAATGAGGTATTCATGAGACACCTGAACTGGGGATGGATTTCAGACTGTAGGTAAGTCTCACATGCATCAACTGCCTCCTCTTCCTTGGGGAAGGATTTTTCAGTCATTCCATCCGGCTAGGAATAAACCCTGGATATACAGGAGTGGGGAATTATGAAAAGACACTCACACACACAATTCAGGACTGACCTCTTTTATCCCTGCTCATTTTTTTAGGTCAATTAATGGCACTGCCCAAGGAAGGTAAAGGTGTCAGGCCTTCCTTTCTCTCACCTTGGGCCCACAGACTATTATTCCCTCTCAATTCTAGTCACTTAAGATACCAACCCCTTGATTTTTGAAGAATCCTATTTTTCCCTCAGATGTGGCATTTAAAGAGAAAGAATGTTTTGTATGGTAAGAGCCCTAAGCACTGCTCCTTGACAAGACTACAGTGTTATTTTAGACTCCATCAGTTTATCCTGCATACAGGTCAACTGTGTAGTTGAGGTCACTTACTTCCAGTGAAAGCTATCCAGCGGGCATATTTAGTTGCTTCTCTTCGCCAGTGGGAAGCCACCAGCAAACCACATGTGACAGTTAGTGAAATGATTCCCATAATGATGAAAAATAACGTAGTGACCCACTCAGGAGGCAGCCGTGGAGGAATACAGGTCCTGTCACGTCCATGGATGGTTTGACACTGTCGCACAAGGCCAACTGTGAAAGCACCTGAAAATACATAGCAGAGAGGCAAGTAAACTTTCCAAGTCCTCTCTGAGGGGTGCTCGATTGCAAACCAAAGCTCAGAATCGTCCAAAAATAAGGGATTCTTTCTTTGATGAACCTTAATAAGCCTTTCAAACATAGTGGAGAGGAGGGCATGCTTTAAACATCTATCTTCATGTTCTTTCATCATACGCTTGCACAAGTTGAAGCGAGATGGCTGCAAACTGTATCTGGTACTTGAGTGGCAATCAAGGCCTAATCAAAGGGATAAAGCACTCCTATAAAACCTGCCAATATCAGCTAAAGTGGTAGCTGACTTGTAGAGAGGATCACTCCCTCATCTATGCAAGACGAAATACTTTTATAATCGAGCTAGATGAGCTGCAGCCCCCTAAAATGCCTTCAATCATCTAATGCATTTTTCTCCTCATCTGTAAATACAGCTTTAATCCTCAAGTCTCGCAGTAGAAACTGCATTTGATTCATACCAAGATTTTAAGAACATTTTAAACCCCCTGCAATTCTTGACAATATCCCTTAAGAGTCCCTCTATGCAAGAGGTTGGTCAATCTTTTTGGCAGCTAACAGAGTTACTACATATACAAACTGGGATATCTACACAAAAGATCTGTCAAAAGGATCCTAGAAAAAGGACAAGACTGGTACAGGTACCATAAAGTTTTATACTAAATGAGGTATTTTCTCTTAAATTAAAAAAAAAAAAATCAAAAATCCAATTCAATGTTTTTGAGACTCAAAGAAGCTTTTAATAAGCTTTAATAGTAAAGTTCTCTTCATTTGGAAAACCTTTACCCCAAAATTAACACACAAGATTAAAATCCATTTCTTCCAGTGTCTCTTAAACATTAAATTCTATATTTCTCAATTTTGTCCTTTGTTCTGAACTGTTTTCCTAAATAATCACAATTGTCCTTTATCTAAATTAGGAGCAAAGAAACCAACAGGGTCAACATCTTCCTCCATGAATTACTGTAAGTAAATATTGTTACAGTTGACCTGTTTAAAATGAAAAGAGGGCCACTTAGAAACAATTACAGGAAGACTTGGAAGCTTAGGTTTAGCGCATCTTTTGGAGGAAGAAACAACTGTCATACTTTTTAGTTTCTTTTTGGAAATGAAAAGCATAGAAGAAAGAAGTCAGTCAACAGTTCAAAGGGTAACCAGCCCCAGCATGCACCTGCTAGCACCTCGGAGCCAATTTCTAAAAGTCTTCAGATCCTGTCTGCTTACACCTCAGCAATGAGTACCAGCAGAATCAGTTTCTGAGCTTAGAATCATTGAGCTAGGAGGCAAAATATAATGTTTTACTAAATGTAGCGTTTGTGAGGATGAAAAGAACCAAGAGCAAAACCATTACTGAATCAGTTCTGTTGAAGCATTCCTGTAACCTTCGTTTAGACTACAGATTTTTAGCCCTATTCAAATACATTAATTACATGTTCATCAACTGAAAGATTCAGAAATTAATTTTCTGCTAAAACTTGACATAAAATCCTTTAAAAAAGTGTCAATTACAAACCAAAAAAACCTGGCATTTTCTACTCCATTTATACAGCAATCACACTGTTGCTGTGCACCAGGATTACACAAGCAACGCAGCTCACATACCTTCACAGCACACAGTTTTACGTGAACTGCTCCTCAGTTGCTTTTTCATGACCTGCAATGTTTTCATTTTACATCAGCTGCTGGGGCAGAGGGGAGGGCACAGAATCACAGGATCATTTAGGTTGGAGATGTGCACGTGTCCTTAAAAGTCAAGCTCCCCAGAAGACATACACACATTGCAGAACCTCATACAAAACATTAAGTAGTTTCCTGCAGTTTGAGGATAAAGAGGCTATCCACTGCAGTAGCATAGAACAGGAAATTAATCCCAATCACTCTGAAAGACTAAGATTCAACAAAAATTTTATTATACTTAGAGTAGAAGTAATTTTTTTCTAAACTGCAATTCAAATCTAAAGAATGACCTCATAAAAATGACATCACACACTCAGTAGATGTTTTCTGAGTTCAGAGACCTCTCCTGAATCCAGTGGCAATAATGTAGTGCATTTTTAACTTTGGCAAAAGCAACAAATACAACCACTGTGCTAGACTCCATTCCATTTTGTGTGTTAACTGAAACTGAAGAACAGCTGGTACAGATGAGCACATATTAGAAAAACACAACTAAGCCATCTTTCAGATGCAATTTGTAGTTTATATTGAAGACATTTTTCAATTAACAAGAGTCCATTTAACATGTCAGATTCAGAGAGGACCAAAGCTAGTCCTAGCAGTGCCATACCTAGAGGAAACAGAACTCCATCTTGAACTACTATTTTTCAGTGCAATTTTTTGCTCTTAACATCTACTTCTCCAAAGGCTGATTTTTCTCTAAAAATAAAACACCAGCAAACCACAGTGGGGAGAAAACAAACCAAACCAAACCTGAATTGCCAGTAGCAGGGTAGCATCGCTTTTGAAGACACAAGGATAGTTGCAAGAAACTTCTCAGAGCAGGGTTTCCTAAACATCACTTCTGGTGCTCAAATGTGTTGTTCCACTCTTTTATTTTCTTAAATCAAAGTTTTAAATGTCAGCAATTAAATTTCAGGATCTGCCATTTTGGAGGAAAAACAATGAACTTTATGGTTGAACTTTTGCTAGCGCACACTTAGTATTTTCTCTTAACTCTGCTTCATGGATTATAAATTTGAAGTAGATATACTCCATATTCAAGGTTTTGAACCTTGAGTCTACAGGCTCTAGGAAGGCAAATGGAAGGCAAGAGAAGGTCTGTGAACTATTTCTAAAGGGTTCACAAGGGCAACTGGGAGAAACCACCTCATTATGTACTCAAAAATTAAATTTAAGTTCACAATACCTCCCTTGTATACCTAAACTGGGCAGAATGAAATTACACCTCATAGCTTGCTCCCATAGCGACAAATCTCCTGTTGAATGAAGACTTCAAAAGAAGTCTCTGTTTGGTAAAAATGGTGTTTATTTCCCACAAAATTCAAAAGAAGAGTGGGTTTACATGGTATTTTATTGTATTGGTCCCATTCTAAAGCAATTAAGTTGCCAGGCAGCTGCCAACAAACTAACTTGTTACACAAAATCTTGTTTAACCTTATCTAGTCTATCACTGAAAGGAGGGACAAAAATACTGAACAGCCTCTTTCTGCCTGTAGTTACAGAACAGCCCAACAGTCCGTCTCAAGCACAGTCACCAAGTTCCACTCTGATGCCTAGGTAAAAGGGGGTTTTAGTCACTCACTCAGAATTTCATCACAATTGCTGAAAATCTAAGCACCTAACACAGCTATAAAACTAACAGCACAGCTAAAGTTAATAGATTAGGCAACTTAAAGACGGATACAGCCCTAAAACGTGCAGTGGAGTAACCACGCCTGCACTGCACAGCCATCAGGAACTATAATGACAACCTGGAGATACCGGGGGCTGCTCCCTTTCTCTCACGTTTCTCCCTTCGTAGCGTTCAAGACTGGCATTACGCAGGTCAGCACAGCTAGCGCAAGAGGCGATTAAGATACATACTCAAATTACTAGAAGTGAGATTCAGCCTTCATCAAAACAGAGAATGCTACGCTGAGCAAATGTCAGTGGAGTGGTCCTTAGCCTTTTCCAGTAAGTCTATTCCCTAAAGTGCCAGTGCATTTCACACACATTAAACAACCTTCCAGTAGTGACAATCTGACCATAACCAGGACTCCAGTTCACACCAGTGAAAGATTTCACCTACACTACCTCACCCAACTCCTCCAGACCACCAGTAATGCTGATTTTCTGACAGTGCATATTTTTACTAGAATCAGTAATAAAAAGACTCTAACAATACACCAGCATTTGGGAGCATCACCAGTTTGACAAAGTTTCTCAAAACCGTCAAGGGAGAGAGGGGAAAAGGCACCAAACCAAAGCAAGGCAAGCCCTTGGCCTTCCCTTTGTGCAGATGTGCAGCTGCCACTGAGCCGACCCACAAGTCCCACTCCAGCCTGCTGGTGCTGTGCCATCCCTCGCCCATTTCCGTGGTAACTACAGAGCCACCCAGGAGGAATCACACACTACTGAGAGAAACAAAGATTGCTGCAGCCCTTTCACTCCCCCACCTCCCCATCACTTCTGAATTATTAAGTGGCACAGCAGTACCAGGACTGGAAAGCCGTAGCGTAGTAACGGCTATTCAGAGGTTTGTTGTTCCTCTGTTCTTTGATTGCCACAACACGCGGGATCAAGCATGCCAGATGGACACAGGAGAGGTGCCACTGCTTACTGTAGCCTAAGAAGCAACTAATATGAGAAAAGCACGATGCACTGAATGAGGTGGGACTCAAATGTTAGAAGGTCACAGAGCTCAGCATCCATGTTGTCACACCAACACACAAAACACAAATCCTCAGAAGTGCTGTTGCTCATACACCTTGGGCTACCTGTTCCTCCTCTGTCCTCCCCTACTGCCCCCACTTGAAAGTGTCTTTACTTTTTCCTCTCGTTTTACAAAAAATGCTACTCCTTAAATGCATCTGCAAACCTTGGACAACCACTTCCTCACTTTTACCTTCCGGATATCAACCACATCCTTCGCAAAATGCTTATTACTCACATTAAATAAATATTATGGGCCAGCACGCCTAGTGAGGAGGTTAGAACATCCAACCACTCCCAGACAGCCTGCCTGCCTTCCCTCGCTGGCCTGATGAGATGGTGTGGTTCTGCTAGAAACCCCAGTTGTGACTGCCAGACAACTTCTGCTCAAACAAGACACTTCTCTTTAGTGTACTGTGGCCTTGTTAAACCATCTCTGCTAAGTGAAGAGCACAGTTTACAGGGTTCCTAGTGAGGTGTTGGTGACGTAAACCTTAGAGCGCTGCCAGTGTGACGAGGGCACTGAATTCTATGTTTTAGTAATGAGCACAGTACATGGGCACACTAAAACATTCATGGCTGCTGGTTAGGTAACAGTCGCATGCCAGAGAACGACGAATGTAAAATAAGGGCAGCTCAGTTAAGCCATTCCCTGTAACTCTTACTGGGCCACAGACAAGGACAGGAGGAAAAGAATTTGTTCTTGGAAAGTTTCTAATTTCTATGCAACTAATAAACTTGAATGGAAAAGGTCCAGCTCCATCTAAGAGGAGGAAGGGGCTGCAGCTGTCCAGCATGCAGCTGTAGCTTGCTACCCAATCCCAGTGGAAACTAAGTCTAAAGAGAACACAGTGATGTGGTCGTGGCAGACTAGTTCCTGTACCAATGTTAAAGATAACCAGCAAGTTGACTTCGGCCACCTTGCCTTTAACATGTCTGCTGCTCCTTGCCTGCAACCAAGCCTCTCTTGACAGAAGAGCACTTTCAGAGTGAGCAAAGCATAGCTGAGGAAATCCTGGAGGAACAAACAATAGAGCACGGCAAGAACAGTTCCAGTGCGACTGCCCATAAACTCTTGCAAACAAGGAGGAGGTATTTCCAAGAATAAAATTTTTCAAAGTCATCCAAAGCCCTGACAGAATTGAACTCAGAGAGTGGTGGTCAACGGCTCAATGCCTGAGTGGAGACCGGTGACGAGTGGCGTTCCTCAGGGGTCGGAGTTGAGACCTATGTTTGCCATCTTCGTTAGTGACATGGATGA
>NW_010264288.1:0-29592 GCF_000690775.1 Eurypyga helias
TTTTTTTTTTTGAGGGGGGAGGGAGCTGGTGTTGGTACGTGGAAAGCAAATTTTCACGGTGTTTTTACCGTTCTGTCATATAATGGGCTAGTGCTAAATGCATTCGCTGGGGGGAAGGGGGGCGTGCGGTTCGCTGGAAGTGTTCTTATAATAGGTGCTCTGTGCATAAAGAGAGGGAGGAGACTTGAACATCAATTCGGGGAGCGTTTCAGCGTGAAAAAAGGCTTGAGAAAGATCGGCAACTCGGTAAAAAGGCTTGGATGATGGATCTGAGCGAGAGAGTGTAGGAAGTCCGTGCCCTTGTGAAACGGCCGAATTCCTGCATGGCAAAGCATGCCATTACAAAGGTTGGAGGAGGGGTGGGAGCAGATGTGTCGGTGGAGTTGTGAGCAAGCTGAGGAGAGGTAACATTAATCGTCTTGGGAAATCGGGAAACGGTGGCCTTGAACTTACTGTATTGATACTCTTTTTTCAGCGAGGCTGAGCTCTGTGGGAGCACAAACACAAGGGAAAGATGCCTGTGGTGTGGCCGACTCTTCTGGATCTCAGCAGAGATGAATGCAAGAGGATCCTTCGCAAACTGGGTACAGTAAGATACAATTTGTGGGTCTGTATGTTTGCACTTTTAAGATTTGCCTGCCTGCTGCTTCCACAAAATACTTTAATATGTCTACAGGCAACTTACAAGTCATTTCCTGCATTTTGCATGTGTCATTTGTTTGACAGCCTTGGCTTAAAATGATGTTTGGCAGATGCTCTCTGCCTGAGCAAAATGAATAGAGCAGAATTGTTTTGGTTTGGTAGAATCTCTCATGGATGTCCTGGACCATCGCTGCCTTGATGTTGCAGTGTTGCACTGCTGTTCTTTTTATGACTGTTAATGTGCAGGGGGAATACTCTGAGAGGAGGGTCTTTGTCTTTCGGTTCTGTGTCAGACACCTTTATGTACCAAAAAATCCATAGAACCCTGGTTTAGTTGACTGGCGGGACTGAGTTCAAGTAGTAAAGATACTGTTGTAAAGACTTGAAAACGGAGGAAAAAATTTGATGATTTGTGATTTGCATTTGCACAGATTATTGCGGAAGTGTTCTCTTTGAGCTGCCCTAACGACAGAAGCTTTTTGCATTGTTAGAAATGTATTTCAATACGTGAGACCCCTGCCCGATAGATGTATTTCTTGAGATTTTTTTTTTGTATGTGTGCTCTGCCCTTGTAAATACATGTGTACAAGGAGACATGCTTTTGTATTTTGGAAGGTAATAAAAATATTTGCTCTTTTCCTTGCATCCACTTCTGCCTACCACAGGAGAGAGAATGCTTTGCTAGACTGTTGATCTGATCTTGGGTAGTCATTTTTGAGTTCTTAAAGCTGAATTTCTTTTTAATTAGTTAACTGGCCAAAAAAATCCTCAAGTGATGTGTAGTATTAGTAGGGAAGAACCCCTTAGATTTCTTTTCAGACTTTCTTCTGAGGAGCATAATCTAGGAGATGATGTCAGGGACAAAGTTGAAACTCCCTCTAACTTCCTGTGATGGTCGAGTAATAGCTTTTCTCGTTCTCTTTTTACTTCATTGTTGAAAGATGAAGTGCTGTACTTCTTAACTGTGCCAAGGTTCTACACGGTGAAGCCATCCGCTGTGTTATCGGAGAGTTGAGAATTTATTTTCCCTCACTTTGCCCCTTTTATTTCATTTCTTGGGAATCTGGGATTTACATTCCGTTGAAACAGACAGTGACGCAGATGTTGCACATGACATTGCAACTAAGCTGTACACCCATTAAGACTCAAGAAAACTAGGAGAGAGTGCAGGATGCCTTAAATCTTGGACCGGATCTGTGCTACTAAATTTTGTTAACGTAGCTCTGCTGGCTAGGAGCATGGAAAAAAAAAAATAATCAACCCCAAACTTCCACCCTGGCTGACGGTGGTGTGCTGGCAGAACCCTGCTGGTGTGGCTGAGCCAAACTGAACTGCAGCTACACCTCCTTCAATGACATAACCTAGGCTGACAGGAAAAAAAATAAATAAAAAATTAAAAATAAAAAATAGACTTCTTTTTTTTTTCCTGGCAAGAGCTGTGTCCCCACAAGAGGGCCCTGCCAGCATAACAGAGATCAGAGCCCCTAGCAGCCTCTCTCTCCTAAGGTAGGGAAGCTCTCAGTTTAAATTAGACACACCACAGGGCTGGAGGGAGAAAGGAGCACGGGCAGCCGGAGCGAATAGCTGACAGTCACATCCAGCAGTATTCATCTGCTTTGGAGAGTCCTGCTTTTCCAGCTCGCAGCCCAACAGCTGATTGACCGTTCAGCAGCAGTGGGGTGCTACTCTGCCATGGGGTGGAATGCATCCTGAGGTGTGCAGTGTCTGGTGGTGTTCTGTGGCATTCGTGGTTTATAACTGAATAAGGGGATGATTTAGCACCTTACCTAATGGTATTTATTTGTGCAACCTGTTTCGGCCGTGCGGTGTGTTTTATCGTAACAGTGCACCAGTAAGCGATTGCCTCGTAGACATAAGGGTGAGGAAGCTGGTTATAGCTGTTCTGTAATCTTTACTAGCTTCCAAAAGGCAGGAATGTGAATTTTTGAAGCCCCAGTGCAGAGGATCTCTATTAAAAATGCAGACAAAAAAAAAACCCAACCCAACCTTATCCTTGCTAAGTAATTATATGGTTGTGTCTGAGAATTACTTTATGCTGTTAACAGAGGAAAATAATTAGTATCTTAAATATTGTAACATGGTTGTCTAAATAAATGTTGATATTAGTAATAACCATTGCATTAATTAGCAAGTGTTTTATAACTGAAGCTGTAAATGCTTCTGTAGGTCACTCAGCATCCCTGTGCAGGCTGCATAGTTAACCAAAGTGACTCTGCTTTGTGTTTTGTCTGCTTAATCGGGACAGGAGAGCAGGACTTCTTTTCAGCACAGTTCCTCGATTTGATTTGTAAATTAGTTCTTTGGAATCCTTCTCTGAAAGCTTTTCAGAATGGTCTTTCTTTTGCACCAAACTTCAGAGGTGTTAGGTTTTGGCCTGCCCCTTTTGCTTTTGGATGACTGGGGTCTGTTGTGGTGTTGGTTTGGTGGGATGCTGAAATGGGGAGGCAGATGAAAGGCATCCTGTAAATACCGAAAGAATTTGTATTTCTAGTTTAAAGCAGGAGTTTCAGTAACGTTTCCTTAAACTGTGCTAAGCTGGGATCAACAAGCCATTCTCTGGAAAATCAGCAGACTCCATTAGGTCTGAATTTTGCCCTGCTAAGCAGGGTGAAAACACAAGTTTCGGGAGCCTTTAACTATTACAATTTTTTTTAAAACACCGGTGGCATGACATTCACATAGGTCACCTGGAACTATAACTGTACGTTAAATTGGAGCTGTATATTTTTGCGAGCTAACCCTCCGGATGGCTCTACATTTAAGAATAGCTGCCTTGTTTCTTGTTATGTTGAGCAGGTTTAATTGTGTGTTGCATTCTTTTCAGATGCAAGCAGTTGCATGTATCAAGTAAACGGGCATAAAAGATTATGATGGTTGTATTTAACAAGCTGGAGCTGATGTTCTCCATCCTAATTAAGGAAAGACATAGGGAAAAATCAGTTGCTCTTTTGGTAGTATATTTGTATCTCAAGCCAAGCTTTTCCATGGAACTTTTAATAATGGTATGTTTTAAAGGTTTTCCTCTGTTTCTAGAGAATTCTGAGCTATTCTCCAGATTCGGGGACTCCTCCTTCAAGCTTTCTGGTTGAACTGTCAGCTCAGAGAGAGCTTGAAATACTCGTTTGGGTTTATAAACTGGATAATTCTCTGTGATGATACATGTGTTTCATAGAAAAGCTGTATGCTGCACAGTAATTGACTGAGAGTTCCAAATCATCAATCTCCTTTGAAAAGCACTAAATAATTGAAAGACATGTTCTTCTTAATAAGTTTGAAAATTAATTGAATACTGTCAGTAATATTGAAAAATAATTAATTTTTTTCTCTTTGCTGCAAGCATTAAATAGAAATACTATTTGCTCTTAATTTTTCAGAACTGGAGGCATATGCAGGTGTCATCAGTGCCTTACGTGCACAGGGAGACCTTACGAAAGAGAAGAAGGATCTTCTTGGAGAACTCTCTAAAGTGCTTAGGTAACCCTGACCTTTTTCAAATAAGATGATGAACTGTTTTCTTTTAAGTTATTGTCTGCTTTTTCAATCACTAGTATCAGAATACAGCTCTTACTTGAGAGAACTCATTCTCCATCTTGTGGAGATTCGATTCCTATTCTGCTTTGAGTTTCTGTACTTCTGTGGTTGGAGCTTTACTGTTTTGTTGGTGTTTTCAGAGATACTGAGTGTCAGAATCATTAGAGTTTCGTCAAGGTAGGACTTAAAGGTCTTTGGACCCAAGTTACAGCGAGGAAGAACACTGCATGTTCTGTGCAGGTTTTTCTACCATGTGCTTTAAATTCATTGCTCTCGTTAGAAGGTTGGATTCTAGCTGTTTTGCAGGGGTACCCTGTGAACAGCAATGTTCTTTTTATTCGTCACTAATAGTTTTGAACAATAATACATTAATTTTTTCTCGCTGTGATAGGAAAAGTTAAGTGACAATCTCTTAAATGTAAATGCCTGTTCCCTTTCATCTCTTGAGTGGATTATTCATGTTTCATTTTAGCTAGAAGTTTTAGATAAATGTTCATGTGTCTGACTAAAATAGATTGCTATTTTTTTTTTTTTAATAGTATTTCAACAGAGCGACATCGTGCTGAAGTTCGGAGAGCAGTTAATGATGAACGACTAACGACTATTGCACACAAGTAAGTTACGGTTCATTTTCGACGTGATTTCCAAAGGTACCCCTTGGAAAATCCATTATGCCTTAACTGAATGATGGAACTTGGAAGATTGATGGCGTTTTAAAGAACAGTAGTTAAAACGGAGTATGAGTGAAGGAGTTGCTGTGTCAGATTTACATCAGGGAACTGGAAACTGTTATTTAATAGCATTGCATCTGAAGGCATCCCATTCACTGTACAAGAGAAGATACAATCTTCTATCATGGAGAGCTGTCTGTAAGATAGACCCGAAGAAACAGAGAGTAGAGGATGAACATGTTTGCTTTGTTATTTTTTGTTTTACCTTTATTTAAATCAGTTTGGAAAGGTTGTATTAAGAGACACTTAACTACGTAGAAAGACAAAGGGAGGGAAGGAGGTGGCAGAGATTAGTGAAAAACCTGTGAATCAGCACAGAGAGGGGAAAAAAAATGGTCAGTAAAAAAACTGCAGCAAGCTAACTGATGACGTCAGTGTCCACTATTCTCCGCTTGGTGCAGCTGCTGTGCTGGCATCAACTGGGCTGTTTCCTCCTTGCGTTTGCTTTCGCAAGCTCGACATGATTTTGGAAGGTTCAGGCGGGCAAGTGCTTATGTATCTTTGATAGTTACTTAACAGTCCTGCTATTAGAGCTGGATTGTAAGTGTCTGCATTTTTCTTTCCTTTTCTGTGTTACAACCATCGATTTGTAAGCTTGACTCCTGTAACTTAGGTTTTATAGGAATCAAAAAAGGGAAATCATACAAATAGCAGGCCACTGGGAGTCAGCAATTGTCTGTTCGGAGACTCACCCAAAATCAGCTTTGGTGCTGCAGAAGGACACCTAATATTTTAGTGTTCTAACGTTCAAGTGAAGAGTTGGAAATAGATTGTTTACCAAACAAAACCCACCAAGTTCCTTACACTTCGTTGAAGAAAGAAGGGGAAAAAAAAAAGGCATTTAATTGTCAAATCAGGATTCTTTTCTTGAATCAAGTTTCCTTTTTAAGTAGTAGTTCTGTTTTTAGCATTTTGCAGAACAAGCATAAAGTTTGTCCTGAGGTGTTGAACTTCAGATGGGAGAGATATTATACCCCAGACAAGGTGCAAATGTGAAGTGCTGCATCTCTTTATTTTTCCTGTGGTAACTCTTTGTAAGTGATGGTTGGTAATACAGCATTTGACTTAAGTAATTCTCTAACTCATTAGGAAAGCCAATTTTGCTAGCTTTGCTATATGCAACATTTGTAGTCTTAGTTTTGATTTAAAAAATGTATTTTTACCTCAGCTGATGTAGCTCTGCTTATACTATATGAATATGTATGAAGAACGCTGAAGCGTATCAGGGTTTAACAACAGAGCAGATCCTCTGCTTTTTATGAACTAATTTGTGGTAGCTTTTGCTGCGATTTGCCTGCAGTCGTTCACGTGAGAAGTTGTTTTTCAGAATATATTAATACATTAAATGGGCTGATTTGCTATAAGAACATAACAGCATTGAAAAATAATTTGCCATTTTGGTTTTGCTGATTTGACAAATGGCTCATGTAAACCAGTCATAACAGAAACACTTCCCCATCTAGAGAAGAGCAGCATTTTTTGGGAAACATTCTTGTTTGTGTATAAGTACTAAGGTTAAGAGAACATGAGAGCAGCAGGCTGGGTTCTGTTGAGGAAGATGTACAGGGTGTAGTTAAATAACTTCATGTTCTGTTACCTTGTTTGGGACTACTTTAATACGTGTGAGAAAACTTTCTGTCCAGGTAAAATAAGATTTGCATTGCAAGACAGGGTTTTTTCCCTGTAACAATAAATTTCTGATAGTCTTGGGAAATCTGGATGTCTAGGTATGTTTGCATCCAGCAGAAGAGTGTACTGACTCTACCTGGATAGTAGCTAATATGATATGGGGGTTTTGAAGGGGACATCCACAGACCTTTGGCCCTTTAAGGGCTCTGTAAAGCAAAGCAGTGAAAGAAGCAGTGACTTTTACGTTTTCCGTGGGAGGATTTCTACATCAAGTGGGAAAAATGTAAGAGCATTCATGAAGAAAGTTGCTGTAGTATGTCTTTAAAAACTGCCTTTTAGACTTTTGCTGTTGGAAAAAGGCACTTAAATAAAGGGTACTGAGTATTTTGGAAGCTTGTCAGAAGACTTACAGAACGTGCATTTCTGTTTAGTATGTCTGGACCAAACAGCTCTTCGGAATGGTCTATAGAAGGTCGTCGACTGGTGCCACTGATGCCACGGCTTGTTCCACAAACAGCTTTTACTGTTACCGCCAATGCTGTTGCCAATGCAGCTGTTCAGCACAACGCATCTCTTCCAGTTCCTGCAGAAACTGGGAACAAAGAAGGTGAGAGAAAGCCGGAATTCTGTTGCAAGCTGCGGGAATATAAAAATAATGTCACACTTTGCATTGTTATCTGAGATTGTAAGAGTTAGATTTAAATAAAAATCTGAATCATTCTTGCACAGTACTCATAGGAATATTAAAAAAAAACCTTTAAAGATGCCTTTGCAGCATCTGCAGCATAAATCTGACAGTTTTGTGCTAGTCAACACACTAGTACCTGAAATTTAAAAAAAATAATTAAAAAATTGCCAGGAGATGAGGGGGAAATTCACTGGTGAACTTGTTAAGCTCTGTAAACTATAAAAAATTGGACTGATGACTTAAGATTTTTGTAAAGTTCTGTAAGTGATGAAAGATGCATCAGAACACTGTTTTAAGAACACAAGTAGGTTTCGGTGAAAGTCCAGAAAATTTTGTTGTTGTTTTTTGTTTAAGTTTCAGATTAAACATACCAAGTTAACAAGTTAAAAGATGGCTTTCTGCTTTCCCTGTGCCTTTTAAATAATGCTAGTACACATTCCATCTAACTCGGCTGAATAGGCTCAGATTATGCTTCATGTAACTAGGGAATGTGGAATACTTCTTGTAATAGGCTGGTTTATTCTAGTTTTGTGAGAAATACTGGATCATTGTACTACTACTTATAAACAACAGCTGACTAGCAAAAATCAGTTGTTCATTACTGAAGGAATGTTTTAGTTTCTTCAACTGATGTGCTTTTGAGGAGAGGCACTAGTGATTTTTCTATCAGTTACCAGTCTAGAAGATCAAAATATTGAATTAATGCTAAAATAAAAAATAATAAATTGTAAAGTGAACCATCAGATTAATACAAATAAAATCTAGAGCGGCAGCACAGATTTCTGGGGATGGGAGGAGGGGAGGTTAGATTTCTGTGTTGTCTTTTGAGGGCTGTTAATTCTATGGCCCTGGTTAGGTCAAACTGGGGAGTATTCAGCAGTGACAGGATTGCAGAGGCAAAGATGTGGATAATGACCCAATAAGCCTTTGACTTCCATTTCAGTTGTTAAAATAGTGATAGAGTAATGGGATGCTGCACTTAAGTTATACGGAAGGTGTCTTTTCTCCTCTTCAGTGGTGGTTTGCTATTCCTACACAAGTACCACTTCAACCCCAACATCTACCCCTGTTCCAAGTGGCAGTGTAGCAACAGTGAAGTCCCCCAGACCTGCCAGTCCAGCCTCCAATGTAGTCGTCTTGCCAAGTGGAAGTACTGTGTACGTCAAAAGTAAGTGCTACTAGCAACTGATTAACAAAAGGGAAAGAAAAGGACAGTCTTTGTGGCTGAAGCATAGACTGAGTTAAGCACTCTGACCTTGGGCAAGTCATTTAATGCCTTTATGCCTTCGTTTAGTCTAAAGAATGGATTTATTGCTTCCCTATTTCACAGAAATTGTGTTCAGGATAAATCCACTCACTGTAAAACGCTGCAGGGAGCAGTAATGGCAAGGACAAGAGTGAAAAATATTTTGAAAATAAAATACAGGAATTGCTGTATATCAGTTGATTTCTAATCCACCTTGTTCAGAACTTGTCTTTAAGGTGGCTCTGCTGATTGCTTCTGCGGAAGGCTTTCCTCTTCCTTCTGCTTAAAGAGTGCATAGTAGTCACTTATTTCAGTTAGACAAGTCCCTCCTTTCCACTTTCACAGTTGACCTAGACTTCCTTCAGAATGCAGTAGTTTTGCAAGCATTTATATGCTTACGTTAACTGTGTTGGGCCATTTTTTGATTTATTTGGAAGCAAATCTTAGTGAGGCTTGCATTCATAGAATCATGGAATGGTTTGGGTTGGAAGGGACCTTAAAGACCATCCAGTTCCAACCCCCCTGCCATGGGCAGGGGCACCTTCCATAGACCAGGTTGCTCCAAGCCTCCTCCAGCCTGGCCTTGGACACTTCCAGGGATGGGGCATCCACAACTTCTCTGGGCAACATTTTTCAGTCATTTACCACCCTCTTGGGGAAGAGTTTCTCCCTGATACCCAATCTCAATCTCCCTGCTTTCAATTCAAACCCATTACCCCTTGTCCTGTCACTACAGGCCCTTGTAAAAAGTACCCCCCACCAGCTGTCTTGCCTGCCCTTTGAGGTACTGGAAGGGGCTATAAGGTCTCCCCGGAGCCTCCTCTTCTCCATACTGAACACCCCCAACTCTCCAAGCCTGTCCAGCATTCCTGGGCAGCTGTGAAAACTCCGTACAAAATCCCACCAGACGCCTATCTTCATGTATTTAAATTTGGAAATCCAGGGCGTAATGTCTAGAACAGTCTGTCTTCTCATGTTGTGCCCCCACCTTCTTTCTTTGGCTAATAATTAGCTAGTTCTAAAAGCAGAATACGTCCTTATACATATACCCAGCTCATCAAAGATGGTTTTATTTAGCTAATAATTAAAAGCATTTCCTTCTCTCCTTATTTGGTGTCTGTCAAAATGCAGGTGACAAATAAAGGTTAATAGTGATGTTGATAAGTGCTATTTTTATGCTTGCTGTGGATACTTTTAAGCGTTTTCAAAATTATTTCAATCTGTATGCTATATGTGCATGTTTTTACAAACTTCTAGCCAGTCAGAAATGTCACATTGCACATAAATATAATGTTACCTGCAAACCACCATCTCTAACGGCAGTGTCAACCCACAGAATCCCTTATGTTAAGTTTTTACATTTTTCTGATTTAAAGCACTGATCACTCAGCTTTAGTTTAAATATTCAGAGGAAAATGTTCTTAACCCCTTAAAAATTTAATTTGGACATCTATTGAATTATGTGGTAATGAGTACAAAACCAGTCTAGGCACACAATAGAGGGATGAAAGGTTCTCATTTTTATTTTGTCCATCCCTAGATTTCATTTTTCCCCCACTTTGTGTGTTTCATTTTGTTCTTTTTTAAGGAATCATGTTTTCAGGACGTGTGATATCACTCATATTAGTTTTAACAAACCTGCTTAAGAGCAGGTTTAGGAGGCCTGAGTTACAGTCGTGACTTCGCCACTGGTCTGTTGTGTGACCTCATCCAAGTCACAGTTTGATTGAGCCATTAACCTCTCCCTGCCTCTGCTTCCTTTGCTTGTCAAGTGTGAGTTACAGTCAAGCTGTATTACCTTTTAGCTAAATGCTTGTGGAAAACTTTGTGCAAATACAATGTCTGACATGAAATTACAGGAATAACATTCTTACAGAACTCTCACAGAGAAAACAGGAGGTGAAATGAGCTGTACTTCACAAAAAGTCATATTCTAGTTTAATCTTACTTTCTTACTTGTGTGTTGGGTTTTGGTTTTGTGGATGGTGACCACAAACAAATAGCTTTGTCCGCAGTATTTCTTGGTGAACCACCAAAATAACAGATGTGCCCTAACATCTTACCTGCATGTGGATTTTTGATTCAGGTGGATTCTGAGATTATAATTCCTGCACGTTTTCAATGTGATTAGTGACCTCACAGTTATGAGTTTGCATAGCACATTCGCAGTGATACTTAAAAGCCTGTTCATAATAGACCTTACAGTCATGTCACCAAATCTCTTCTTCACAGATGGAGATCACCACTAGGCTTCTTCAGGGCCATAAAGTAAATTGTTGGTTAGAGCTTTCAAATCTGGATTTGTAGATCCACACTTCATCTGTACGGCTACAGCCAGCTAAAACTGTATTTTTTTGAGTGGAAAGCTAATTTAAAATAGAGCCTTTGCTTCTTCAGTTCGGTTTCCCATCTTTGTGGATACAGCTGTCAGCCTTCTGAAGCGTACCTGCAAATGAGCTGGTACTCCACATACTAGGAGAGAATCCCATTTTTCAGAAATCACTTGCTGTGCTACTGGCTGCTTTCTTCTCTGTGTTAATTTCTGCGTCTTCACTTTTTGAATGCCAGAATATTTAGTTATTTTAATTAGAGATTGACCGTAATTAGATCTTGACCCTAATTAGACACTGGCTGCCAACCAAGTTTGCTTGGGTTACCAGCGAGACTGCTTTTTACTGTGACAGCATTTTTGTCTGTTAGCCTCAGGCATACAGAGCAACATCTTCACCCTTGTTCTGTATAAGGGGATTATGTAGTCCCTGTGTGTTTGTGTTATAGTTGTTTAACACTGTCTAATTTGGTAAACATAAACACTACCTAATAGCTGTAAAAGATTTCAAAGTAATTAGACTCCGTTTTTTTTGGTAGTGTGTACCAATTTAGTAACCTTATGCCTACTTAGAGTTTCATATGGATTTAAGATCCATTGATCACACTGCAGAGTAACTCATTGCTCAGCTGAATATTGCAGCAGACTTTTTTTAATGTATGTGCAGTAGACGATTGTGAGGAAGAGTGAAATCCTTTGAGGCTGGACTTCTGTTGTTTCACAGATTCAGATAGTGGTAGGGGTTGGAAGGGACCTCTAGAGATCATCTAGTCCAACCCCCCTGCCAGAGCAGGATCCCCTAGAGTAGATCACACAGGAACAAGTCCAGGCAGCTTTGGAAAATCTCCAGGGAAGGAAACTCCACCATCTCCCTGGGCAGCCTGTTCAGGGCTCTGTCACCCTCACAGGGAAGAAGGATTTCCGCATGGTCAGGCTGAACCTTCTGCTTCCCAGTTTATGTCCACTGCCCCTCGTCCTGTCACTGGACACCACTGAGAAGAGCCTGGCCCCATCTTCCTGACACCCACCCTTCAGATACTGATAAGCATTGATAAGATCCCCCCATAGCCTCCTCTTCTCCAGCTGAATAGCCCCAGCTCTCTCTCCATTTCTATGATCATGTGTTAGGTGCTTGTTTATATGTGTTGCACAAAACACACCAAACAAGGCAGAAGCTGATAAAAGTGGGGTTTGACCTTCATAGTTATAAAAAAAACCCCACCAACAACCCCCAAAAAACCCCAAAAACCAACACCAAACACCCCCCCCTCCCAAAAAAAAAAAAAAGGATCTCAAGAATCTGTGTCGAGGTGGAAGGGAGAAAGGTATTGAGACAATAAGCATGGCATGAAAGTAGGTACAAAGGTTGAAATCAGAGCAGACTACAGGAGGATAAACTTAGTAATCCAGTTGCTGTAAACAAAGCCAACAACAGTAGCGTGGTGTGAATTTTAAACTCAAACATGATGTTATCCCGGACCCCTTGTGTGTGTAGTCTCCTCAGCCAAACTTCTGGAGACGGAATGAAATCTACTGGCTTTAATGTTTTAATCTCTTAAAACTGAATAAGTAACCCAGTAACGTGAATAGCTTGAGTTTGGTGTCTGTTTCTTTGCTGTATGGCACTGTAAGTGTGCTCTGTATCCAGGACTAAGACCATCTGTGGTGTGATACAGGTTAGTTGTGACCCTAAGAGAGAATTTGTCCTCTGTTTTTCTCTTACTTGGAAGTGGGTATGAGACTGAGCAAGTTTAAAATGTGTTAGAAAGCACTGAGAGCTGCAAATGGGGAAAATATAATTTAGAAAAAGTACTTCTTTTCCAGGTGTCAGCTGCTCAGATGATGATGAAAAGCCTCGCAAAAGACGGCGAACAAATTCGTCTAGTTCTTCCCCTGTTCTCCTGAAAGAAGTCCCGAAAGCAGTGACTCCTGTCACTAAAACTATCACAGTGCCTGTAAGTGGCAGCCCCAAGATGAGTAATATAATGCAGAGCATTGCCAACTCCTTACCACCACACATGTCGCCTGTGAAAATAACCTTCACTAAGCCCTCAACACAGACAACAAACACGACAACACAGAAGGTATGTGGGGGAAGCTGCCAAATGTTACTTTATTCTGGTTTTATCAATGAATAAGATGTGATGTTTGACTCTTCCTTTCTATGAACTGTCTAGCTGGTTCCTTTTTTAAGGATTGCGCTTGGGATAAGGTAATCCCTCTTTAAAACGAGCAAAGAGAAAACCAAACTCTTGTATGAATTTAGTTCACCTGTGTGTGAAAGGACCTGGATTGACAGCCGTGGAGACTGAAGCCCTCTTTTTATCCACAGAACAGGTACAGCACAGGCAGCGGGAGTGCAAGCTTCCCCCAGACTGCCCCACCAATGTGCCTCAACCCTGACCTGAAGGGACCACTTCTAGGGATGAGAGGGGATTCAGTCTCCATGCTCATTCAATTCTTGGCCTCTCTGGTGAGACTGCCAACAAGGTTGCCAGTTAGTACCATTTGTGGTGTTGGGTTTTGTGATATGGACACTAGTCCACTGAGAACTGGATCACATAGGCCACTGAACAGCCTTCAGATGGTAACAACTATTGGTCAAAGGTAATCTTTCTTATTTCTATTTTCCTTATTTATAATTATTCTTTGCAGTAGTAGAATTCCAGGAGAGGGTTTCCCTTGCCAAGCCTTTTGTCTAGAGACTAGGGGTTTCTTTGGGTCTATAAAACTTATTCTTCGAGCTGATGAAAGACTGGGGGGCTTTATTTTCCTTGCACTATTAGCGTGCCATTTCTCATTCTATGTTAACAGTGTTATAGTGGTCAAAATCAGTTGCGTTATTTCAGCTGAGAGTGCCCAACTTTCACCAGAATGCAGCGTGTGGAAAAGGTTTTCCACGTTGAAGTTTTGTATTGGACTCAAGAGTTTTATGTGCCTGATCTGTGGCATATTTTCCCATGCTTTAGGAAACATTTCAGATGTGTCTACTTTTTTAAAGGAAGATTAATGGCTCAGACCAAATTCGTTCTTGGTACGGTTATTAATTAAGGCAAACTTGGGGGTGGGGGTGTGTGGTCTGTGGAAATAATTTGGCCTTGATACTGGCAGAGTGATGGTAGGCTGGCTGCTAACAAGTGCTTTTTTCCAACTGTGAGAGTTTGACTGTTGAGCTCAAACCTTCACGTGGTATTCGTTCTATTAGTCGTCTTAATTGTTTTATGTCTCTATTTGGATTAGCAGAGTTCCCATGTCCCCATTTTTGGGAGACTTTAAAACCAAGGAAGATTAACTGAAGTAATGTGCAATAAAGAACTTGCTTGCCGGCCTTTTCCCACTTCAGAGCTCTTTGATGCTTTCATTTGAGTCACTTAATCAAATTTAATCTCTGATTACATGTATAGAAATTCGTAAATGAGCACAAACCATCAAATAAAATGTCCTGTGTTCAGTGCAGCAAATCCACAGTTAGGTTGGGTCTTAACCTACCCATCCTGCTGCTCTTGTTAGGTTCATCTCCCGTGCAGGGAGAATTTCTTTGCCTTAAACATCTGTAGTGTTGCATTAATTATGAGTGTTATGTATCACTGTAGTTAAAGCTGGAGGGTATTAAAATCTCCAGGAGGAAGAGAATGGCCTGTTGATAGGGTCTTTTCTGCAGTTGTGCCTCTGCTTGTTCTGATGTGGAAATTTTAGGGTTTGCTTTGCATAGTGCTATTTGATGCTGGTACTAATCCGCAGTGATGCAAAAATTACGTCTCCATAGTGTTTGTGTCTGAACTTGTCAGACAGAGTGCCCTCTTTTGTTGGATTTACATATGCCAAAATACATAACTGGATCATCTCGGTGGGAGAAGTCCCCTTTAGTAGTTTTAAATTAAATGTCAGATGTGTTAGACTCAAAGTGGAAATGTACTATTTTAAACAAGTTCAGTTGGATATGGGGGAAGTTGTTGGATATGAATGAAATTCTTTGTTTCTGCATGCCAACTTTCTGAATTGTTTTGACATTTTAGTAGGCTGGAGGAAGCTTTGTCGTAACAACTAATAATGTCACAGCACTAATTTTTGGATTCTCTTATTATAAAGTCCTCTGTCTAGGACACAGAAGGAATCTAGCTAGTGAAGCTTCTGGCACTTAACGCCTTTATTTCTTCGGGGACTAGCTTTTGTTGTCTTTCAAAATAGAGCTGACAGGACTATGTCAGTGGATGTTAGGAATTATTTTTAATTCAATTAAAATCCACAACAATTAAAAAAAATTGCTTTTTTTGATCAGGCACTCCTGCTGTAAAAAAGATGTGATGCCATTTTGGTTCCCATAATGAGGTGACTGTGATCATTTCAGCATACATGGGAAAATATTATCTCAGAAATATAAGTGTTGTGATTTGAGCTTTAATGCTTTTACATTTTTCCCTGAAAATTCTGTTTTCTGGTTATCTTTCAAACATGACGATCACTAGACTTTGTTCTGACCTGTTAATTTGGAAAGAAGAAATAGAATAGAGAGACCCAAACCTGCATAGTCACAAGACAGTGGTCGTTGTTGAACTGCAATGGTTTACAAGCTTGTTTTTTCCTTGCATGATTAAATGAAGTGTTACTAAGTGATAATCTTGGACTGGTGGCTTTATCTCTGTCTTTATGAAGGACAGCAGTGTTCAGGAGTTGTGATTTTTGCCCAGATTCGTCCTGCATATCTGTTCTTACTTAGCTGAGATGCTGAACTTGCCCTGTCGTATGACGGATTACATAGGAACTTAATGTGGATAATCTGCCTTTCTTAACTGCAAATTGTTCTTTGACGGTATTCCTAAATTAGTTATCTTTGGAATGGAGTTGGCCCTAAAATTCAAAAACTTGATAAGCATTTCTAGTGTTAACTGACTTTAGGAAACAGGATAAAACTCCAGAGGCACAGTTTAAGATCTTTCTACCTGCAAGCCTTGTACCACGATCAGGCTGTGTCGTGTTCTGCTCGTCTGCATGGTCATGGCCTAAGAGCAGCTTCAGAAGGGTGTTTTGATTAAGTCAAGGTTAGACAAAAATAAGAGCAACACAGAGGATGCGTTCTCCCTGGAGAATGCAACAGAGTGGTAGAGTAGCAGATGAGGAAACCTTGTCCTTCAGGCATTGGTCCGTGGTGGTCAGCCTGCTGTGTGGCTCATGGAGGTAGTAAGGCTTTGGTTTTCCTCAGATCAAGACAGTAAAGGGGTCTGTAAAACTATGGACTGGGGGGAAAGGAGAGGCAGGGGCAGCCATGGTGGTGAAATTTGCTGCTTTTATTCCATCCATGTGGCTATCTACTTTTGGTTTTTTTAAATAAATTATAAACTCTTCATCTCTTACTGCTTGATTTGTCACTTAAGTCTGTTTCTAGTGCCATTATCATGTTATTTCTTTATCAGTCAAGGTTTCAGTTGTCCTTGGTGGCAGTATAAGACTTGAATTGAGCTGACCCAAGTTTTCTTTACTCCTTCTGTACCCTTTTTTCTAGCTGCTTTTGTTAAATCATTAATAAGTTTTAATTTTCAAGGTTTTAATAAATGAATTTTTTGTGGGGGCAATTTCATTATTAAAACAATTTCTCAATCTTCTTGCATGATAATCTGAAAACACGTTGTATTGCAATGTTATGTGTTTCTGTTCTAATTGTGTGAGTGCAAGGAGGTACATATAAGCAGAGTAAAAGGCATCTATTTAGATAAATGGTCTCTATGTTAAATACTTTAAGAAATGCTTAGTTTTCTAGGTCAGTTGCATAAGAACAGACCTTTTCAGTGTTATAATGAATTCTGTGTTTTTCTGTCTCAAAACACATGTATGGTGTTGTAATTGTAACTCACACTAGGGGTGATGTTTATTGTCCTTAGACAAATGTTTTTCAGGCAGATGAGAGAATTTCATGTTACTGAGAGCGCTAATTAAAGCAGAAATTGTTTTAAACCTAAACCAGGATTTTCACTGGTGAAATATTGATTGTTTACACCTTTGTGGATCAAAATATTTCCCATTACTGACTCAGCAACTGCTTGTTAATTGTTAAAGAGGAAAAAAAAAATCATCTATTGTCTTATTGCCCTTTTTTGATGAATGTGCAAGGTTTTGAGAGAGAATGGTGTTTAAAACTTATTTGAAATCCCTTCAGTTGCATTTAAAATGGGCTTCAGGCTTCCTGGCCCAGTTTAATGAAGCCAAGCAGTGTTCTGGTCTGTTTGCCTTCAGGCATGAGATAATTCTACCGTAATTAGATACTAATTATTTTCCTCAAAAAAAACCCCAAACCCTTCTAATTTAAGGAAATGCTGATCACCACTTCTTCAGACTAACTGAAATTTTTTTGTTGCCAGCAAATGTGAATATGACACTCTTAATAAACATTTATCCCTAAAACTAAATACATGTAGACAGATACAGTTCTGAAATTTTATGCTTTTAAATAAATGCAAAGAACAAATGAATTTCTTCTTGTTCTTTTTCTTCTTTCAGGTGATAATAGTAACCACCTCTCCAAGCTCAACTTTTGTACCCAACATCCTTTCCAAGTCCCACAACTATGCAGCGGTTACGAAACTTGTCCCAACGTCAGTCATTGCATCAACGACTCAAAAGCAGCCAGTGGTTATAACTGCTTCGCAGTCCTCTTTGGTCAGTAGCAGCAGCAGCAGCAGCTGTTCCACTCCCTCCTGTACTGCAAATACTATCGCTGTGACTGCTGTAGTGTCATCAACGCCATCGGTGGTTATGTCAACAGTAGCACAAGGTATGGCAATAACATATTTATAAAAGCACTTTCACTGATGAATTGGACTTTGTTTTGAGAATAGCAGAGGGGAGATGCACTTTATGTTTACATATGAGTAAAGCACAGATGTGAAAGAATTCTGCTGATGAAACTAATCCAAAATACCCCACAAAACTTCTTAATGAACACTTTCCCTCTTCAATGATTAATATGCAGATGTGCATTTTACAGAGAATGTGGTAAGACATTTAATGCTACAAAATATTTTTTTAAAAGATTTTGCAGCATTAAAACACTGTAGCCACTAAATGACTGGCTCTAAGAACTCTTATCTGATGCATGGAAAATGGATGTTTCCAATATTTGAAGATGATTGCTTCTCTTAAAGCCTGATTTACAGAAACATGTGAAATTAACATCACATAGAATCATAGAATGGTTGAGGATGGAAGGGACCTTAAAGACCATCTAGTTCCACCCCCCCTGCCATGGGCAGGGACACCTTCTGCTAGACCAGGTTGCTCCAAGCCTCATCCAGCCTGGCCTTGAACACTTACAGGGATGGGGCATCCACAGCTTCTCTGGGCAACCTGTCCCAGTGCCTCCCCACCCTCTGCGGGAAGAATTTCTTCCTGATATCCAATCTAAACCTCCCCACTTTCAATTTAAACCCGTTACCCCTTGTCCTATCACTACAGGCCCTTGTAAAAAGTCCCCCCCAGCTTCCTTGTAGCCCCTTCAGGTACTGGAAGGCTGCAATAAGGTCTCCCCGGAGCCTTCTCTTCTCCAGGCTGAACAAGCCCAACTCTCGCAGCCTTTCATCACAGCAGAGGTGCTCCAGCCCTCTGAGCATCTTCGTGGCCTCCTCTGGACTCACTCCAACCAGTCTATATCCTTCTGATGTTGAGGGCTCCACAGCTGGATGCAGTATTGCAGGTGGCGTCCCATGAAAGCAGAGCAGAAGAGAAGAATCCCCTCCCTCAAAGTGCTGGCCACACTTCTCTGGATCCAGCCCAGGATACGGTTGCCTTTCTGGGCTGCCAGTGCACACAGCTGGCTCATGTCCAGTTATTCATCCACCAGCACTTGAAAGTCTTCCTCAGGGCTGTTCCCAATCCATTCTTTGCCCTGCCTGTGCTTGTGCTTGGGATTGCCCCGACCCAGGTGCAGGACCTTGCACTTGGCCTTGTTGAACTCCATGAGGTTGGCATGGTCCCACCTCTCCAGCCTGTCCAGGTTCCTCTGGATGGCATCCCTTCCCTTCAGCATGTCACCACACCACACAGCTTGGTGTTGTCAGCAAACTTGCTGAGGGTGCACTCAATGCCGTCATCCATGTCACCGACAAAGATGTTGAACAGATGTTAAATAAGAAATGAATACAGCTTAGCTTGACATGCCTAGTCTTTAGAATATTTCTTGAGGTTTCCCATCTCATTGTCAGCTCTGAAAGGTGGAGAATCGTTTACACCTTTTTAGCTGTGTATTTTATTAGCATGTCAATTTTCAAGTCCTTAAAAATTAAGATCTGAGTGAGCCTGGATTAAAATTCCTAGGTTTCTGATTTCTAATTCCCCTTACGTATGCTGCCTTGACTGATTCAACTCCACATCCAGTAGCTGGTATTTGGAAGGGAAGCTGTGGATGAATGAAAGGGCCTCAGTGAGCAGCACTTGAAAAATACCGTGCCTGGCAGTGACAAGTGTCACATGGCAATTTTTCCTGGTACATATTTTCTGTTCTTGTTCCATTCCACAATTTTGGGCAACCAAATCAAGGCTGAGGAGGTATTTTGCCTTCCATATTGCTTCTGTTAATTAGGTCCTGAATATATTAATCTACAGAGCACAAGGGCTTACAGCAGAATTTCCTATTGTTTGAACTGTGGATTTTTAGTTGGGTTTGATCATGGAAGAGACTATAATTCTAAAATATTTTAGATGGAATATCTCTTTTTAATAACAAGTTTTTGTTTACAAAGACTATCAGTGTCATTGTGGAAGATGCTGGTGAAACATTTTGTGACAAACTGATTATCATTCCAAATGTGAAGAAAGTTAAATTGTAATGTATTGTATTTTCTCATCATTATCTCTGCATCTGTAAATGTAGAGAAATAAGAGAGGAGACTTGCTTTGTTTTCTACTACAGGTGGGAACTGGAGAAAATCTGCCCTCGTAAGACATGGACTTTATTTCTCTTTTTTGGTGCCATTTAGAGTTATAGATGAAGCCAGATTTTGCTGGATGTGATGTGACAACTATGTAAGGGAATAAAAGAAATAAGTATTAAGATTTATTTGGGAACTCTGTCTCATTCCATCTGACTGCAAACTTGTTTTAGTCACTATTGCTTGCAAGATCACCTACCCTACCAGCGCAAAAAATGTGTGTTCCACTGTTTTCTGAATTGCATACCATTGCTCTGTTGCCCTTTAGAGAAGACCAACGGAGCTGGGGAACGGGCTGGAGCACAAGTCCTGGGTGGAGCAGCTGAGGGAGCTGGGAGGGGGTTCAGCCTGGAGAAGAGGAGGCTCAGGGGAGATCTTACCGCTCTCTGAACTCCCTGAAAGGAGGGTGCCGAGAAGAGGGGGTCAGTCTCTTCTCCCAAGTGACAAGTGATGGGACAAGAGGAAACGTCCTCAGGTTGTGCCAGGGGAAGCTTCAGATTGGATATTAGGCAAAATGTCTTCATTTAAGAGACGGGTTGATGTAGTGCTCAGGGACATGGTTTAGGGTAGACTTGGCAGTGTTGACTTAACGGTTGGACTCAATGATCTTAACGGTCTTTTCCAATCAAAATAATTCTATGATTCATTCTTGTACGACTTAATGGTTGGACTCAATGATCTTAACGGTCTTTTCCAATCAAAATAATTCTATGATTCATTCTTGTACAATGGCATTGTGCTCACTAACAGATACTCCTTTCTAATGTTTATGGGTTTGGTATGTCATCCTCATATCCTAACTTTTTGTAGTCATCATTTTCACTATAAATATCTTGCTTTCTTGAAGCCAAGAAGGTAAGGCTTTAAAAGTATTTGGGAATTATTTGTATTTATAACAGGTGCAGGAAGTAGACCGTGGTTGTGCTCTTTCCATTAGCTGCTGTTCTGCTGCTACGTTGGAAATCTGCGTAAACCCTCCCTTGCCTCTGAACAGAGCGTTTTTGCTATTGTAATGCTTTTCTGTTGTGTTGCACTGTTCAGTCTTCAACTATTTACTCTTTCACAGGTGTGTCTACATCAGCAATTAAAGTTGCCTCTACCAGACTACCTTCCCCGAAAGGTTTGGTTGGCAGTCCCACTCAGATCTTAGCACAATTCCCCAAACAGCATCAGCAGTCACCCAAACAGCAGCTGCACCAAATACAACAGGCTCAGCAGCAGCAGCAACAACAGCAACAACAGCAGCAGCAGCAGCAACAACTGGTGCAGTCTTCAGTAGCTCAACAGCAGCCGCAGCAATCTCAGTTGCCTCCTGGCATCAAGCCCACGATTCAGATCAAACAGGAATCAGGTAGTTGGAGTTAATCTTGGGTCATATAGCTACTTGGTGAGTTCTCACCACAACTCAAGAAAGTAGGGTGGAATTCTGTCTAAAAATGTGCAAGGGGAGCCGTCATTAAGGTATAATTGCTTGAGTACAGGATTTCGCATTAAACCTGGATATGAGTAGATAGTGAAGGGTGTCTTAATGTTTTCAGCTCACAATAACTGAAGAATTCATTTCTGTCACTCTTGTTTGGTTCAGGCATTAGAGACCATGCTTTAGGAATACATGTTTTACCTTTAGAGATTGAAAGGTACGTAAGTATCCTCAGAAGTAAGCTGGAAGACACCAGTTTTCTGGAGATCCAAGAGCTGTTCAACTGTATCAACTAGAAAAAGAAGTTAATCCATGTTGTAGTTCTTTTCTTGGGTCCAGAAATCAAAACTTACTTTCGAGGTACTTGTCAAAACAAATACAGTTAGATCAGAGACTGGAAGTTGGACTGGGTTCTTTTGGTAATGTTGACTCATTCCATTGACTTTGGGCAAGTCGTGTAATCTTTCTGTCTTGGCTTTACTCTGCTGTAGAATACAGTTCTTACCTCTCTCAGATTAGTAAGAAGTAATGCTTTCAAGGTTATCAAATTCTAAAGGAAAAAATGCTGTAAAAGTGCAAAGTATTCTTATGATGTCAGTAAAATTATTGTTTCATATTTGTACTGTTTAGATCAAAGAATTAAAATAGGCTGTAGAATGAAAAATACCATCTGACACCTGTTCTTTCTGGAAGATGTGAATCAATTTTCACGAGACTTTTCTTTTTATCCAGTTTGGTGTCTGGATGACTCCAAGGCCCCAGTTTCTTTCCTAACATCAGATAGTTCATTATTTCTGTTTAGAGCTCATTTACTCCACACTGCTTTTATAGTCAATGTAGAAAGAAGAAACCATCTCTGGAGGATATTTCATGTCCCGAGTGGACAAAATTGTTCATGTAGAAAGATTTGTGTACAAACATAAGTGCCTACATTTATGTGGGATTAATTCAGGCTGGGTGTTTCATGGCATTTGACCAACACAATGCAATACATTTATCTCATCATGGAACGTAAGATGTGAGTGTCCTGGATGTACTTTTGAACAGATGACGTGAATCTCCTGGTTTGCAGCAGAGAAGTGAATCCTGCAGAGGTCCCATTCCACTACAGAAATCAAGAGAGAGAGGGAGCAGAATCCTGGCTGTATTAAGGTGTCCTCATCCCTTGTTCTTGCTGATTCTGCTCAGAGCTTGTTTCAGCCCAATTCCTTTTTGTCTTCAAAATGGCCAATAGGTCAGGAGAGGAGAAAGCAGTTTAATTAAAACCACCTTCCCTAGCTACTGTCATGGTTAGACCCACTAATACTCTTTGTGCAGAAAGTTGTTGTTCGTTTTTTTTTTTAATTTATTCAGAGGGATAAAATTCACCTAGGCTAATTGGGACAGGTTAGCATTTACAGACTAAATTGCTGAAGAACTATTTCACTTTCAGATGGTTCATTGTATTATGAACCAATTCAATATTGGTTCTGACCTGTTGGTTCCTGGAAAACGTTCTGTTTTTTGAATCGGGGACCAGAAGAGGTTAAAAATCAGAACAAATCAATGATTGAATGGAATCTCATGCCTCAGTGGGAGTAGACGAGAATTGAAACAGGCACATGGAAGGCAGAGATGATGACTGTCTTGTTATTTGCAAAATAAAAAAGCAAAAAACCCCCAACCCAAACAAAAAATTTTCAGGATCAAGAATTCATGGGCTCAGAAGAGAAGCCGTGTGAGGCTACTTGCCCACTAGAGCTTGGTCTGAAAAAACATTTCAGAAAGTAACTTTTCGTGCCTGTATTTTAACAGTGACCTTTCTCCTTTCCTAGGTGTTAAAATAATCACTCAGCAGGTGCAGCCCAGTAAAATCCTTCCCAAACCAGTTACAGCGACCTTGCCCAGCAGTAGCAATTCACCTGTTATGGTGGTTAGCAGTAATGGGACTATCATGACAACTAAACTGGTCACTACTCCCACTGGTAAGTTACGGCTCAGAAGGGAAGGGAGGGTAAACCCAGACATACAGGTGATCAGAAATGGTTTCTTAGGGTAAAAAAAGGCACTTCTCTTTTGCAAACAGTGAGCACAACAAGCACATTCACATTCCTGTTGATACTTATTCTAGATTAGGATTTTTGCACCGAGTGCTCTTTTATTCCCTTTATGATCTTTTTTGAATTGGTACACAAAACATGATTGATCTTGCCCACTAGGTTTACTTCAAAGGAACCTTTCTTGCAGTTCATACTGATACTTTGCACTTCTAAAGCACCTTGTATTGGACAATTTACATTTAATAAAGCTTTTTAGGTACCTCAGGCAGATAGGTCAGGCTCATTCCTACTTTACATATATGGGCTTTAAAAGACGGGTGACTTGCTCATAGTCCTGCACTGAATTTATAAAAAGGCTAGTAAATTGCAATTTAAACTTCCAGTGTTTTGTCTTGGGATCTAATTGTATTTGTGTTTTCATATTGCTTAAAGATCAGAAAGAGTTCAGACTGTTCAGATTGTAACCTCGTATGAGGAAATCTTGAAAGGCAGCTTTATCCTGGTTTGCAGAATACTGATTACCTTGCTGAATTTTTAGCATGGGTTAGGAATACTAGCATAAACTGATGGTTAATATTCCCTTTATCTTTTGAAGTACTTCCCAAAACCACTCTTAAGTACTTAAAAAATCTAGGAGTTTTGCTGTTCATTTAATAGGTAAAACCTGTCTCGTGCTTTCTCAGATTTGAACACGTGGCTTGCTTGTTAAAACAAACTGCTTTGCTCTGTGATCATTAGCAATTGAGGTGTGTAGTGCACCATCTGCAGCAGAACAAGCAGAATGGAATTACAATAGTCATGTAACTGTTAACCGCTGTTGTTATTTTGAGCAAGTTTCTTTTGTGCACTCGGTTCTGTTTCCAATCTGAGGAGGAATAAATGTGAAAAAACAGCATTTATACAGTGTTAGGAGTTTTCTTCTGTGCTGCTAAATGCTAAATCCATAAAACTACATTATGGTTGCGAATTGTATTTTCTTCTCTGGGTGATATTCAGGCTGGGCCTGGTGATGTTCTTCATAACACTTAGTCATATAGGGAAAGTGAGAGTGTAGGTGTCTGTCAGGAAAGGAAGGGGTCAGTTACGGTAGTGTCATCAGATGCCTAACTCTTGGGCATCGAAGAGAGCAACTGTCAAACATACAGGCAGAATCTAAACACCCACTGAAAATTAAACTGTTAGGCACAAGGACATGAATTAAAATGCAGCAATCATGGAATATTTGGTAAAATACTTCAGAAGACTCTTAACATTAATTTCAAGTTGGTATATACTTAAATATTGCTCTGTGGGTTTAAAAGTACTAGGAGAATTATAAAAGGTGGTAATAAATTGCTGTGTAGGGTCTCTTTGCATAAAACCTAATGCTTTTTTTACTAAACTAACTTATTTTTCCACAAATACTAGTAGAGGATCACGTTCTAACAGCGAACCTTCTTGTTCTCTCTTTAAAACAGGGACTCAAGCAACATACACGCGGCCAACAGTTAGTCCCTCTATAGGGGCTCGGATGGCTGGAACTCCAGGGGCTGCTACTTACGTGAAGACTACAAGTGGTAGCATCATTACCGTAGTACCAAAATCACTGGCTACGCTGGGAGGGAAGATTATCAGCAGTAATATTGTTTCTGGTAGGCGTGCGAGTACTTTGATACTAAGACTTATTTCAAAAGTAACTTTAGACTTGTTTTAATTGTTTGGGGCTTTTTTGTGGGTTATGTGCTTAAATAATTCTTAGTACCAGTATTGGAGAAATTGATAATTCATGAGAAAAATAGCTTGAGGATGAAGAAGAAAATAATGTGTAAAAATCAGGGAGGTAAAGTGTTCATAAGGATTGCAAGAGTTCTTGTGTTTAAGCACAAAACATGTAATGTGAGAGTAGCTTGGGAGGGAAAGAAAAATGTGGGGGAGAACTACTGTGTTGTCCTCTGTTGGAGGGCAGACAGATCAGGAAACTATATTAGCCCCAGTCTAAAGCATTTTATAATCTGGATGCTGCCCTTCTCTATTCTACTGCACATGAAAAGAATCAGAGTAAAAATGAACTGTGTGTGTTAAAATCAGCTGAGCAGTCTCCACCTTATCTTGTTCTTTTACCAGTGTCAGCCTGTCTTTCCCTTACCTCATGTTCTAATTTTAAGTTCTCTCTCCCAGCCTCATGCAGACCCTGCTGCTTATCTTTGTTAGGCTGCTGGGCAGCCGTGATGCTCTCTGCCAGTATGCCTGTAAACACAGGGTCTCTTCAGGACCAGCACCAAGCGCACTCACGCCGGTCATCATTTCTTAGGGTCTGTTTTGGATTTTAACAGTGCCAGTGCAGAGAAGATCTGCTGCGTTTTCTAGCTGGGTGCATGTGTACAGCAAGATCTGCTGGGTCTGTTCATCCTGCCTAGTAATATCTTCAGATCACTCGGAGGTCTTGTGCTTAGCAGAAGCCTGACGTGGCACCAGCCAGCTCCTGTCAGGGGAAGGTGCTGCATGAGCCATCCAGTAAACCCATTCTGGGGTGTAGCCTGCTAGAGGTACCTACCTCAGTTTTCGAGATCCCAGTATTTACAAAATGATATTGAGGGCTGATACAGTAGCTTCTTTGGGAACAAGTAACTTTTTTTTTTAGCCTGTTGTGGGTATGATGAGGTGTTAAGATGATTTCTAGAGCTAACTGGTGAGTTTATACCCAAATACAAGTATGATTCTCCTGAGCACCAGCTAGTGTGGGGAAACCCTTGACTGGTCCTTATAAGGATAATAACAATTGTCCTGAAACAACACAAGTTGGGAAAGGATGCCTGCTTCAGTTGTTTTGTGGTGGGGTTGGGTTTTTTTAATTTTTGCTTCATTTTTTGGAGATAGTTTGGTGGGTTTTTTGGGTTGTATGTGTTTTTGAGGGTGTTTTTGCTGGTTTTTTTGCTGAGGGAGCAGTCTTTAGATGCCTCTGAAGTCACTAGAATTAAGTAAACCATAGTCTTGTCTCAGCATGTCTTCCCTTTCCATTATTAGTAGAATTATTTATCTGAAATAGGCAGTGAAGCATCTTCAGGCATGACTAACGGGTAGAAAGTAGTGAGGGGAGTCCTTGGGTTTGTAGCTCAGCTGGGACTGAGCGGTGCTCTCTTCAAGCAGAATGTGGAAGGTGTTGATATAAAGCTGTCAGACTGCCATTTCAATAGCTACTCTGACAATACTGATGATTTACGTATCAGTGTTTGTACTCCTGTAGACTGTGGAGGGCTGACCAGAATTACCTGTCTCTGCAGGTAAATAAAAACCTCATACAGGGAATGGAACTCACTAAATACTGGGAGTGGAACAGAAATAGCCAACAACAGCTCTTCAAAAAAAGAAAAACACCCAACCCACACTTCTAAACTCAATTTTTAAGAATGATTTTAAAACAATAGTGTATTCTTCTTTTTTTTTTCCTTCTTTCAATCCACTACTCGTCACTTGTATTACAACAGTTCAGTGCCAGAAAGAGCTGGTATTTCTCTTGACCGGCGATACAGTCTTGGTACGTAGGTTCTTCTACAGAGGTTGTCTGTAGAAGAATATTTTATCTGTGCAAATAGGACCTTGAGTTGAATATTAGTGGTGTCCTTATCCCCTCCCTCTAATTCTAGCCTTTGAAAAGTTAGACATTTTAGCCTGAGAGAGCTGTATTCGTCTGCTCTGGAATTAGTGAGAAGGGGGGGCCTGACTGTCCTAATATAGGGTTAGAATAAATTACTCTGCACATGCCTGTTTTTACTGTAGGTGGACGTCTAATCTTTATATGTTGAGTTAGATGACATAAATTCCCATTCCAGATGCTGCCTTTTTATTGTTTGTTTTGTCAGAGTTAAATACAATGATTCCTGTCATTGTAGTTGATCTTCACCAACTTCTGCAGTGGAAAGAAAATGTACATTTGATAACCTGCACGTTTTTTCTTTTTCCACAAAAATTTAGGAACTACAACCAAAATCACTACAATTCCAATGACATCTAAACCCAATGTGATTGTGGTGCAAAAGACTACTGGAAAAGGAACTACAATTCAAGGGCTTCCAGGCAAAAATGTTGTCACAACGTTGTTGAATGCTGGGGTAAGTAAGAGTTTCAGGTCTCAAATCGATAGCCGAGTGTGGTGGCTGCTGTGTTCATTCTGCTAATGTCCCTGTTGAAAGCAAACTCTGCATGATCTGCTTAACAGATAAGCATGCCTTAATATCAGGGATGTTTGAAAAGCAAGTATGTTTTGCAGGGTATGAAAGATCCTTTAAACAATCTGGGAATGTTCTCAAAGTTAAAGGAAAATAAAAACTTTTCAGCTTGCCTTTTTTTTTTTCCCCATGGTTAATGGTTTTGTAGTCCTGAAGGGTTTCAGTAGAAGCAAATTACAAGATTCTTACCCTGTTTGTGAGAACCATGGTCCTGTGTTATAAACTTGCATCTCCAACAGTTTATCCTTTTGGATGTAAAGGACAGAAATAAACTCCCTTCACAGTTAGGGCACCACCTTTCAGCTTGTGGTGTGTAGCACTAACACCCTCTACCTGAGTATTGTATAGTGTCAAATTATTTTTTGGATACCCTGTTGCATATTAAGAACAAAATCAAGTTTCCAGCTTCAGCTGTGTTTTACCTAGAAGTGCCAGTAAATAAAAATGATGAGCATGCTTTATGTTCCTAGATAGAGTTTAGTTTTAGTGAGATTTAATGCATTAATTGTGTAATCTTTAGAAGTCTACACGAGTAGCAGAGCTAAGGAGGGAGTTTTTATTTTAAAAAAAAAAAAACTTTTGGGATTCTTTTTTAAAGATTTTAATCTTACCTATTTTACAAAATTTCAAGTTGTGTGGAAGTGGAAATCTCGTGATGTAACACAGTAGGAAACATCAGAATGTGATGATATTTCTGAAACAAATATAGTTCTTGGGATTTCCACCTGCTTTATGGGAATTGATGGGAATACTGGGAGAACTGGCAACTAATCTTGTTCCTCATCTGGTTTGTTACTGTGAAGAGCTAAAAAAAAAGCATGCTTAATGTCTTTGCTCTTCTTAAGCTGTCAGGACTCTAGTCATACGTCAGCACTATTCCAAAGTCCATACAGAATTGATGTCTTGCTCATGAGGATAATACGAAGATCTGTATTTAAATAATTTCTTTTTAGAATTTCAATTCAAGTCTTGTAGATGTTGTGCCAAAGTTAGTCTTAATAGAAATAAGACTTGTTTTTAAAACAAACAAACAAAAAAAATCTAAAAATTATCTGAGGAAAATTTCAACCTATGTGAGTTCTTTTGAAGCGACTTCAAAACTTGTCAGTGTCTTTGAGTCACTACAAAAAACTCGTCCGTGTTTTTGTTACCCTTTCGGAGCTGTTCAAAAGGTAAAGAAATGGAAAAAGGGATTTTGGTAGCTTTTTTTATTCAAAGCCATAAGGCTTTTTCTTCTTGATCTTTGAATGTTTTTTTTTGTACCAGATAAGCCTAGTTGCAGCAGGTTGATTTCATGGTACACACACTCATCTATAACTGTGTATGGGTGTGTGGTTTTTGGTTTTTGTTTTGTTGTTTGTTTGTTTTTTTGGTTTGTGGGTTTTTTTTTTTTTAGAGAAGTGGGTCTCTCTAAAGAATGTCACTAAGTTAACCTGTAAACTTTGACTTCTCTACAGGGGGAGAAGACTATTCAGGCAGTGCCAGCAGGAGCAAAACCTGCTATCATCACTGCCACAAGACCCATCACAAAAATGATTGTTACACAGCCAAAAGGAATAGGGTCCACAGTCCAGCCAGCCACCAAAATCATCCCAACTAAAATCGTTTATGGTCAGCAAGGGAAAACGCAGGTACAGTGAGGACCCATTTATGTCTTGCAATGTACCTCGAAATTTTAATGGGAAATAAGTAATTTGTCACTGTGTTGCTGCATTTGTTACAGGATTAATATATGTCTGTGGGGAATGAGACTTAGGGGTGTAGTGAGGTGGCCTTGATTCTGATTTCTTGAGCACAGTGTTGGCATTTGTTAGCTGTTTCTGGAGGCCTAGAGCAAGCCAAAAGGATTTACTAAGCTTTTTACATAGCTGAAGCTATCTGGTCATGGCTCTAAATGCCTGTCTAAATCTTAACCGCTAATGACCAGACTGCGAGAAATAAAGGAGCAGAGACTGGACGTAGGTCATCCATCAAATCTGAGGCTTTATTTTCTGGTTAACGTATGTTCAGGTTGTCCCTGCAACCTTGTGTAGTTGGTGGGGCTGTATGCGGGGAACCTGGCTTATTTCTGGATGCTTTCGGTTTCAGCTTTTTTTCCTCTGGTTGCCCTTAGTATTTAAAAGAACTAAGCTTTCATCAGATATAATAATTTTGCCTGTCTTGATTGTCCAAGACTCTCTTTATTGTGGGCTG
>NW_010264288.1:29623-50232 GCF_000690775.1 Eurypyga helias
TCCTTATCAGTGCAGTGCATGTTCCAGCTCACTTGTGCAGCTTTCTCTCGTCACACCAGAGTTGTATCCAGCCCTGAAAAATGACTGTTTAGTGTTTTATTGTGTTAAGTACTCCAGATTACTCAGTGAGAAGTACATTTTCATTCGTTGCCATTTACTTGGCCTTTGTGGTTTAATAATCAGAGCTGCTGAATTTGCAGGTAGACTTTTTCAGTAAATTATGGGTATTATGTAGGTCTTGTGCCACTCAGATAGATGACTGTACCCTGTACTCTGGTTATTCAGATCTCTTTTCTTGAGTGCTCTTACTAGACACAAATTTTGTCTTTCTAATTAGGTTCTCATAAAACCAAAGCCAGTGACATTTCAAGCAACAGTCGTGAGCGAACAGACTAGGCAGTTGGTGACCGAAACGTTACAGCAGGCATCAAGGGTAGCAGAGACAGGAAACTCGTCTCTGCCAGAAGTGAAAGAAGAACCGCAAACCTACACCGATAGCAGCTCTTCTTCTACCGAGTCCTCCCAGAGCTCCCAAGGTGTGTTACTAGTGTCGTGTAAAACACCAATGGACTGTCTCCCAGGCGCGCTAGCCATTTCGTTTAACTCCCTGTGTCTCCTTTTAGCACAGGTTTTCACCCAATCTGTTCGCAGGGAGTGTCATTGTTCACTTCCCTTGTGGCTTCATTTATCTTTTATGTATTCTTTACTCCATGCTTCCCTTTCCTATGTGAAATGTGGAGAAAGTGGTTTCTTGCTGGGCTCTGACTTGCTGTTACAATGCCTGCAGCCTGTTCCTCTTTTTGAGGGAGTCTTGCAGAGGTAGGCAGTGTAGCAGGGTTTGTTTGGGTTGGTTGGTTGGTGATTTTTTTTTTTCTTGGCAGCCCATGCTCTACCACCCTCTTTCCTGAGTGTATTGAAGCATCTCTCCACTGCATGACTGAAAGCTGTCATGTGACCGACATAAATTTTGGTCCTTTTATAGGCACATATATGTGTGTCAGGACATACGTCAGACATGCAGTCCTGACAGGGCTGCTGCCGTGGCTTCAAGCCATGATACAGATGCAGCCCTTTGTGTGGCAGAGGAGGATAAATAATAGGGCATAAAAAACACCCAGTCTTTTCTTGGGAGTGACCACAGGGCGCATTACTGTATCAAATAAAAGCAAACGTCTCTCAGTGAAACCTGTGTGCTTAGGTGCCTTTAAGTCACTTTTTCTATGTGATTCTGTCACTTGGTCTATGCTGCCATCTTATGTAAATTTAAAAAAAAAAAATTTGAAGATTCAACAGGCATATCAAAATTTAGGAACTGTTAATTCAGAATGCTGAATACACATTAATCACTTGAACTGCTAAAACCTTCTGAAAAAGAGTTCAATCCAAGGCAAAGTCAACAGACAGAGGAACCTGCCGAACTTGGATTGTTCAAACTAAAGATTTTGCAAACAACTAAGATACACAATTAATTTTTTTTCTGGAAAATGTTTATATCATCAGCACTCTTGTATTTCAAGAGTCAATTTTAATAAAAACTAAAGTGTCACAGAATGAGAGCATGCATCTTTGGCAGTGTTCGAAACACTAATACACCGTGAGTAACCTGGTCTAATTACGAACTGCGGCCCTGCTTTAAAGCAAGAGGTTGGACAAGAGACCTCCAACCCAACATGGTTCTGGCATGACTTGTTGTGCCTTTTGTTTTGTAAACAGATTCTCAGCCTGTAGTCCATGTGATTGCTTCAAGAAGTCAAGATTGGTCAGAACATGAAATTGCTGTGGACACGAGCCCGACGATAATTTACCAGGATGTATCCAGTGAATCTCAGTCGGCTACTTCCACAATAAAAGCTTTGCTAGAACTCCAGCAGACAACAGGTATGAAAACACAGGCGGTTGTTTAGGATAACCTCAAAGCTTATTTCTTGCTTAAGCAGCAGTTTGTAATAAATTTTATAATTGAAAAGCACCTATTTTGAATCAGATTGGTTGATTTCTGCTTATCATTTGAATCTGTTGTAATAGATCTATTTAATTAAACTCTTGCATTTATATTAGAGGTTTATTTTATTATGGAGGCTTATATATAGGAGGTTTATTTTATGTCTTTTTTTATTTTCTTCTAAAGCAGTGAAGGAAAAGTTAGAATCGAAGCCAAGGCAGCCTACCATTGACTTGAGCCAAATGGCTGTCCCAATCCAGATGACTCAAGAGAAGAGGCATTCTCCAGAAAGTCCTTCAATTGCTGTAGTAGAGTCGGAATTAGTTGCTGAATACATCACAACTGGTAAGTGACTAAGGTAGTGTGATGGTGGGCTTGCAGTTGGAGCCTGGGGACTTGATTTTTGTGCTTGGGTTACGTTGGGTTTAATTTCTGTGTTTTTGCTGTAATTTGCTGTAGAGGAAACGAGTAATGTCTTCCACCCTAGAGTCCCCATGCAGGGGACAGAGATTGCATCTGCTTTTCTGGGGCATAGTGGAGAATGTTTCTAACTGAAACAAAGGGTTATTGCTTCAAGACATCCTAGCTTTACAGATTTTCTGTCCCTGATCTGGTGGAGAGGACAGGCTGTCCCACTTATCTTTAAGGAAAATGTCTAGTAAGGAAAAAGTAGAAAATTAAGTTAGAAATGTGTACTATTATTTTAACATACCGACAAGAGTCAGTCTTTGAGTTAGTTTGACCTGTATTTGCAAAATGTTACTTGCTTACCAGGACTAAGTGAGTTCCTTCATGTGCTAGAAGGCTTTGAACTGATAAATTCTCACTTTTTAAACAAATAAATTATTCAGATTGAAATTGTGGTTGGGATTCAGCTCCTTTTGAACTCTGACTCCTCCTATCTGCTTGTCCGTTTTGTGGAGGTCCTTGACCCCCTTGTCTCTCTGATGCTCCATGCTACCCCAGAACACTAGGTGGGAGCCGCTTCCAGCACATACAGGAGAGGATCAAATTCCCTTTTTTCCAGTTTGATTTCTTAAGCCCACGTTACTCGTCTCCCTACTCTATTTGGGAAACGAAAGCAAAAATGTGTTGAAAAGCCACGTTGGGAAAGAGGAATAAAACTTGATTGCATTAAGTTGCATAAGTACGTAGCTGTAACTCCAGGTTTTTTAGTGCTAAATGTGCAATCTGAAATTTTAATTTTTCATTTGCTCCATACCTCCTGTCCTTCCTTCCATCCCTTTTATGGTCTAAATTTGTGTGAAATAGGAGCTGCGGAGGGGGGGATGTTACCGTTATTTTTTTTAAATAACACTTGCTGTATCTGGCTTCAGTTTTGAATGTTTGAGTCATGCTCCTTTGGATCTCTTTTAAAACAAACTCAAAAGTACAATAAATAGTGTTAAAGTGATCTCCAGTTAGCAGTCAGTTATCTTCACTGACGAAGATACTGAGCTTCTATTCAAGGTTCCAGATTTTGCTGGATCTTGCTGTAAAAGTTGATGTAAAATAGGGCCCTGAGCAGGGAGAATGGGAAATTACAGTCAGTATCTTTGTAGACTTAGGTCCTTTGCTGCAGCTGAGAAGCCAAAGTACAAACATTGCAAATTTCCTTGAGCTGTGATTACTATTTAAAATACAAGGATTTTTCTAAACCTTGAGTTGATAGACAGGAACCTACCAGGGAAATGCAGGCTGCTGTGCGTTGACTTGCTGCAGTTTCTGCTGCAGTACAGAACTGGTTATTTTGCTCCTAAATTTTTTTTGTCCCTTCCCCCAGAACACTGCTGGGGAATGTAGGTGTAATGGAGTTTTTCAATTTGTCCATCTCAGGATTCATCAGTGATCCATGTAGCTATATATTTTCTGCTAAAAATTCAGTAGGAAGATGGTAAACAGCTATAATGTGTTGTGAAATCTCCTGCATGTGCCTAGACCAAAGGATTAGGCATGCTTTCATCTAGATGGGAGCCGGGCTTCAGCACGTGCTTCCTCGTGAGATGAAGGGAGCGGTTCAAGGTTCACACATCTTGGTGTCACCATTTCTTGTCTGTCTGCAGACTCAGGAAGACAGCACTGTATTGGTTCACATTCGGAAGAATATCTTCACAACCATATAGGTTAGAAACTTTATTTTTTGATGAAGTTTTCAATGGTGCAGGAACTGTTGGGGGATATCCACGATGGATCTGGCACAGCATGCAGGCCGGTATTGATACAATCCAACTCCTTTTTTTGGAGTGGGAGACTAAAATTATCATATTAATTAAAAATGTGACCTTTCTTTTCACTTTCAGGAGGGTCACCAGAAAGTTTTAAACTTTTATGTTACAACTAATTTTAAACTTTGTTTGCTCTCCTTCAGTTATTAATTATTTTGTAACTAGAAAGTTAATTAAAGCAAATATTTACATATTAGTATGGACAGGCATAAAGTAATTTGGATTCATGTCTTATCGGTGACTGCAATATAGAATGGTTTGTGGGTTTTTTTTTTTAATTAGCAGAAGATCGCTTCTCTGTCAATCCACTATTTAATTCCAGAGCCATCACCATAGCTCCGTAACTTGTGCTGGATCTGTTCTAAAAAGTGACATAGACCCATGACAAGGTCTCCATTTTTTGGTCTGTGGTTTCTTGATCAACCTCACTTGCTTTTGTAATACCCAAACATTTTCTAATTGCTCATCTTTCAGATTCAGCCTGTGCTCTGGGGAGTATTTCTTGCAGTTTGTCAGTAGCAGAAACCTTGCTGTTCTTAATTGCAGTCAGTCGTGTGGGTGCTTGTAACAGTGTAAAACCACAGGGTAGCTTGTGCTTTACAGTGTTGTGCTGGTGCTGTATGAAGAACCCAGCTGAAAATCGAGCGTAAACTCTGCCTGCAAACTTGGTGTGCTGGGAGAGGGAGGCCAGAGGAGGTTTGGACTAAGTGTGATGATTTAGGAAGCGAAGACAGAAGCAAAATCCCTGAGTTGCTGTGTTAAGAGGCTTCTCAGAATAGATGTATACTTTAAGGTTGAAGCTAGCATACAGTAAAAGATGTTTTCCATACCCAGATCTTTTTCACTCGTATATGCTTTCAGTTGAAGCTTAAATGCAAAGCAGATAGCTGAAGTCACTGCAGTTAGTTCTGGAGAAGTGCCACTGACCTCTTTGCTTTCAGTCAGTCATCGGTCCCAGCCCCACCAGCAGTCATCTCAGCCCCAGAGGACTCTGCTGCAGCATGTGGCTCAGTCGCAGACAGCAACGCAGACTTCTGTTGTGGTGAAATCTATCCCCGCATCCTCCACAGGCGCAATTACCCATATTATGCAGCAGGTTGTACCCTTTCTTTTCCCAGCAGTCTATAAACAGCAGTAGGTTGTATGAATTATGTAGGACGAGGGCTTGTTCTGAATGAATGTCATGATGCTGCCGCTGAAAACGCTACGTGTAAGGGCAGATTAATAGCTTAATTTTAATATTGCCTGTCTTGATGGTGAGGGTGGTGGGGTAAAAGGGAAGCAGTTAATGAGATCACTTGAGACTGTTAAGAGGTATTAACAGCCACTGTGGAAGAGAGAGTGCTTCCTGGATGAGTGCTTGCTGTCTGTATGTCATCACTTCAACAGCAACAAGCTGCTTTTTTCAGTGTGTTGTATTGCAAGCGCCTAGGCTCTTTAGATTTAGTGTAGGGGGAAAGAGGGATGGAGCTGAGTCTGGTCAGTACACAGAGCATCTTTCTCATTTGAGTGCTTTAGTTTGTGAATAGGCAAACTTCTCAATGTAAAAATAAGATTGTATTTAGACCAGCACCATGAGAATCCCAAACGCTTCAAACAGAGTGTAGCTTGTGGTGAAATCTTACTGAAGCCACGCCGATGCCTTTGTTCAAGACCTGCTCAACTCTGCAGTGCATTAACTTGTAGGAACTTCAGCTGTGGACCAGGAGAGTACTGTGTTAGCTCTATAAACCTGCCTCAGAGTGTGTACTTTCACTCATGTTTCAGTAGGCTGCTTAATCTTGCTAAGGCCATTTATGAATACGTTTATACAGTGGTATACAAAGCATAGTAATGTAGATCTCTTGCTCCTTCAAATCCTTCCAAAAAATCAATGTTTGTGCAGCGCCCAAGAAAAATTGCAATAAAATTTTGAGGAAGGAAGAAGGAGAGAGGATCTGTGCTAGAATAGGGTAGACTGTAGGTATATGGGGAGCTGCAGAAGGAATCATGGAGATGAAGACAGGCTCTCAAGAAACAGAATAAGAATTTGTTGTGCAGAAGGTCTCTGGCTTTAATGAGGAACTACTGGTTCAACCACCTGCTAATCCCTGCTGCTTCATACCCAACTGCATGCAACCTTAGGGGGTTTGCACCTTAGTCTGACGCGCAAGGGCTACGTAATCTCTACGAAGGGTTAGTTATGCATTAATGTTGTCACATAAAGGCGTACCACATTTTAATATGATAAAAATAACTACTGCTTGCTTACGTATTGTGGAATCTCCATATAAGGGTATCTCTTTATTCATGAGCTGGGAGTCTGTAATGGTAAAGTAAGTTAAAGTAGTCCAGTTGAAACATTAACAAGTATTTTTATATTGTGTATTCTTTTGTTTTGTATTTCCCTTTACTAACTTGCTCTACCTTCTTCTTATTAAGGCCTTAAGCAGTCACACTGCGTTTACCAAACACAGTGAACAACTTGGAACTGAGGAAGGAGAAGTGGAAGAGATGGACACCTTAGATCCTCAGACTGGCCTCTTTTACAGATCTGCCCTGACACAATCGCAGACACAAAAACAGCAAAAACTGAGTCAGCCACAGCTGGAACAGACTCAACTGCAAGTGAAAACTCTGCAGTGTTTCCAGACTAAGCAGAAGCAGACAATCCACCTTCAGGCCGATCAAATCCAGCACAAACTCCCACAAATGCCCCAGCTTTCTATAAGGCATCAAAAGCTAACCCCCCTGCAGCAAGAGCAAGCACAGACCAAACCAGAGGCACAGCACCCCCCACACCACATGATGGCCAAAGAAAGGCAACTCCCTACCTTAGTGGCACAGCCACAGCAAACTGTAGTACAGGTGCTTGCAGTAAAAACCACGCAGCAGCTGCCCAAACTGCAACAGGCACCAACGGCACAAAAAATCTACGTGCAACCCCAACCCCCCCAGAATCAAATGCAGCTACCTGCCTCTTCAGAGAAACAGCCAGCAAGCCAGGTAACGGAATATTGATAGCATGCAAAATACACGTCGCTGTTCCAGGCAAAAAAAAAAAAAAAAAAAATCAGAACACCAACCCTGTCGCTGTAGCAGTGTTTTGTCCTGGCAAGAGAGAGCGCCTCATTCCGCTGGTATTAATTACCCCATCAGAAGGTTGACACTAGGAAAGAGAAGCACATGTTATAGTGGGGAAAAAAATAACCTGTAGAGTTCCCAAACGTGTTTCGTTGGACAGTTTTTATGAATTTCTGCCACCACTGGTGCATGGAATTTGTCCCTAATTATTTTCTTTTAATTTTTAGATATGACCCGTTATTAATTTCCGTTCCCGTAGCACTTTTTATTTCTGTGGAAATAAAGATGAATACACTGCAGTCTCCTAAGGCTCTCCACTGTATGTCTTCCTTTGTAGTTTACATCTTCCTGAAGTTACATGGTTTACATGTACAGGAGTAATTTGAATTTCCTTGGGAGGTGAAAATGTAAAGACTGAGGAATGTGATAAAAAATACATATTTTAACTCCAGCAAAGTACAAATTTTTTTTTTTTTGGTCCTTTCAGGAATACATGTGAAAACAAGAGGGTTAACAAACGTCACGTGGGGATGTAAATCCCAAAGGAAAACGAGGCTGATGTGGTATTAGACTGCTACAGTCCTTATCTAGCAGCCTAAAAAGCTGCTTTTCCCCAGGCTTCAATTAACTGTTACCATATCATTGCTAATTCCTTTGTTAAAACACTGAGTTTCAACTGTCTTCCTAATAGCAAGTATGTTGTTTGTGCCATACTGTCCTTGGAAATATTGATTAGATTTTCAATTAAAAAAAAAAATAACAATCTAGCTGTAACATGCACAACAAAAATTTGATTTTCAGGTGCAGCATCCAATTATAACGCAAGGATCCACTGTTACAAAGATAACTTTTGAGGGGCATCAGCCTCCTCCTGTTTCAAAGGTAGCAGGTGGCAGTTCTGTGCCCAAACTGGCGTTGCCAGTTACCAGCCTATTTCCCACGCAGGCATCTGCGAAGACAGCAGTAGCAGATATTTTGAGTGTGTCTATGGTGGAAGCTCAGATTGATACAAGCATAGAACGTACGATAGTGGATCCCCCAAACAAGGCCATGTCCACTAGTAAACTCGCTAGCGAAGCAGAGTCGTCACCTTGTACCCAGGTGCCGAGGGTGACTGCAGTAGGGATGACGGCAACTTCCATCCCCCAGCAACAGACGTGTACAGAATCCCGTTCAAGTCCTCCTGCTGTTGGTCCTACTTTAACAGAGAGGAAACTCGATGCACAAGGAATGCCTACAACAAAGCAGTTCATACACATTCAGAATATATCACAAAAGAAAGCTGAAGAGAGTTCATCAGAAATTGTTATCCAGGTAAGAGAAGACCAGAGCAAATAAGGCAAGGGTTGAGTACAGCAAACTCGTGTCTGATGTGATGGTAGCAACTGAATGATGCTCGAATATTTTTGTTTTCCTTCCCCAGATTGTGGTTCTTTTTCTGCTCTTGTAACAGATTACTAACTCAGGGTGTGTAATTCTGCAATTGAGCTTGTGTTTCTCTAGTTTTGTATCATTCACTATGTCCTCGGTGTCTTCCTTTCTTTTTCTGTTCAGAGAACAAACCCAGCTCATCTAATTTTATAAAGTACTTTTATTTGAAATGCTTAAATGTGTGACCTTCAACACTTACTATGGAACTATGATCTAGTAGAGTTTTTTTATAGTATCTATTAATGTTACCTCTCAGTATAAAATTAGCACAAAAAATTAAGTAGTGGGGTTCTACTTACTGGGAAAGTTCAGCGAGTAAGGTCTGGATTGAGAAGAAACTTGTTAACTTCTAACCAGTCTTACCACTTCTGCGGTAAAATGGCTATTGGTCATTAGCCTAAATGCTTTGAGTTACTGCCTAACTGGTGATGGGTATTTTCATTGATTCTGCTGACTTAAGTGTGATGTTTTCTGATGTAATACATGGTGTGGATGTCAACTGAGGAAGTATTCAAGTCATCCCAGGAATCATAATGGTATAATAGAAATCTGTGCAAGCAAGTTGGCACGGTATATGTTCACACAAATGACAGCGTGGGTTGAAATGGTTTTATTTTGTATTGTATTTGTGTTACAGTCAAAATGCTTCTTATGTGGGAAATCTGTGCTTTTAAATTTTTCATGCTACTTTGTAAAAATCTTCATTGCAGCTAACTTTGCTTTTGTAGGCATCGTCATTTTTGTACTCATTTTTAGTCCTCATTTCCCTCAATAGACAAAGGTAGATTTCTGGTTTACTTTAAATATGTGTATTTTGAGAAGCTGCATTGTGTATCATTGTGGCATGCTGTGAGCTGTTTGAAAACTAAAATACTGCCCAGAATTTCAGTTGTATAAAGCTGTAGATTAGTTTCTAGAACCTATGAAAGTATAACCAGCAATAAATAGCATAGATCTGTTGCGTTTCCTCAGCCTCTGCTGCTGCAGCTCTGAGCAGAGCCGGAGTTTGTATTGTATGCAAAAACCTCGTAGCTAGTCCTTGCATCAGAGTGTCTTGTATGAAAAGGCTGAAGAAAGTGTAATCTCTGCTTTGCATTTAAGGAGAGGTGGATGGTGGGCACTGCTGGTTCAGCTGTTGGTTATTCTGTCACTGACTTTAATGAAAATCCAAGGCCAAGATCAAAGAATCACAGAATGGTTTGGGTTGGAAGGGACCTTAAAGATCATCCAGTTCCAACCCCCCTGCCATGGGCAGGGACACCTGCCATGATTATTCAGATTAGATCTTTCACAACCTGATCCAGTGAAACGGTGCTTTGAAGCTCTAGCTAAGGTGACATGCAACAGGCCTTACCTGGGGAAAATTGCTCTTGGACACTGAGCATCCCCTTTTTCACGAGTACCTGTGCTTGCACAGATGCCTTCACCTGTGAAAACGGCGTGTTACAACTTAAATCTCTTCTTTCTTTCAGACTATCCCTCACTATTCCATCCCTTGTCACTCCAGCTCCAATGTGGTAGTGGAACCCAGCGGGCTCCTGGAGCTCAACAACTTCACCAGTCAGCGCCTCGACGATGAGGAGACAGCAATGGAGCGAGATGTGGACAGTAGCACTGAGGACGGCACTGAGCCCAGCCCCTCTCGAAGTTCTGCTGAACAATCCTAAGGAATTGGGACACTGGAGTGCACTTTATAATATCTTGGGATTTTGAGTATCCAAGATGCCCTTGTATTGTGATGTCTTAGAGCACTTTGCCTGTTAGAGTTGTTCATTGGACCCTTGAAGCATCAGTGTGTTTTAACAAGACGGTATTGCAAAAGCTGCAACTTAAAAATGGTTTCAAAAAGAAGAGAAAAGGATGTAGTTACTGAGATTGAGTAAACCTGTGACAGTGGAATGTACTCCTGTTACAAAGCAAACGTGCAGCGAATTCTACAGTTCGTGCTATCGAAGCCCTTGCCCAGATACTGAAACAGCTTTCAGTGAAAAGGGATCATTACTTTGCGGTGTCTTTTTGTTAGCTGTTGAGCAAAACACCAACAAAAAAGAGAGAATGTTTAATAAATATTTGTATTTTTAAATAGCATGTGAGAGAAAAAGTGTCTCTGACAGTGCTGGAAAAGCCCCAGGAATTTTGGAATTGGTTAGCTTTCTTGCACTTGTGCTCACTTAGAGTTAAGATTTTTTCATAAGCCTAAAAATATAGTTTATTTTTTTAAAATCCTTGTTGGTGAATGTTTGGAAATACGCAAAATCACTAACTGGTAGCAAAGTGATTTCCTAGTGGATTTTTGTTCTCATGCTTTACAAGGAGTAGGGTAACAGTGTGTGAGGCGTTTCTTTGTGCCATAAGCACACGAAATGCTCCTCAGCTCTAGTTAATCTTTTATTTATTTAAATATAAAATTTAAAAGTGAGGCCAAGTTGTTTAAAAAGTTCCTGTGAAACAGGCAGGTGTGTTAATTCTGATACAAACGGGGCGGGGTGGTCGGGGGGGTGGTGTTGTGATGTATTTTGCTATAAATCACTTTTTCAAAATTGGGGATAAGTGGTTCAGCATCTTTCAAAGTTGAACCTCTGCATTTAGAAGTGGGCTAAGGCTTTTAAAAAAATCTGTGTTTTACTCTTACATGCTGTTTTTAAAGTGACTGTTTTGGGGAGTTTAAAAGCTTAAATGGGTATACAGCGGTAGGTTTCAGAAAGCAGCCTTAGGACTCGGCTTGTTGAAGCAATACATTGGGGGTTTGTCGTAGGTACAAGCCACAGAGAGAGCTTTGGGTTCAGATGGGATAAGAGAACCAGTTTTAATACATTCTGCTAATGAAGACTATACTTTTTTTTTCCTAATGTATATAAAAACACGTTTTTAACTGTTTTGTATAGATTTCATTATAAATAACTAAGCATTTTAAGACTTTGACATATCATTTAACTGTATATACATCTATCAGCCTAACTGCCCACCTTTCGGTGCTGAAGTACTACTGTAAGTAGATTTCATCCAAAGTCTAATACAGCTTTTTGCGCCAGTCTTTTTTTTTTTTTTTAATTAAGCTGTGATTTTACTGTTGATATTGTAGTTAAGATTAAATTCCAACTAGAGTAATTCAAACTAAAAATACAAAGCCTAAAAAAACCCATTTATCTTACTTGTCCTGAGTATCCACCTATGTAAGAACACACAGTAACCCCTAGATGGTACTGTTGGTTTTTCATCTAACCTCAGTTATTTTATAAATTAAGTCCCTGTGACTTTTATACGCTTTTTTTCCCTTCTGTTTTCTTTCCCATCAGCATTAGTTCCAAACTAATGTAGTTTATTATGGTGAAGAAGCGTCCTGATAAATTGAACGTGCAAATGTTGGAATAGCGGGCTATGAAACAAATAATTTTTGCATTACCTTTATGTTGGAAATAAGTGTTGGTTTGGTTTCAGCTCTACTTAGTGCTCAGGATGGAAGAGAATAATACATGTGAAATGAAACATACCACATTTCTTTCTCTAGGGGAAAAAAAATAACCCTACCAGTATGCCATTCGAGGCGGTTCAGGTTTTGGTAGTTGTTTGGGAGCTTTTACTCAGTGTGTTAGTAAATTAAGAGCGACCAGTAAGGGTCACCAACTTATGATCTAAATCCTGACCGTTCCACAGAATGACAAAAAGTGATTTAATACAGATTTTACTGCTGGTGGGATTGACAGTCTGTTGTGTTTTGCCGATGCCAGCATAAGGCATGGTCTGTAGTTCTCCATGCAGTTAGGAGAAGCCCAAAAACAGGTTGCCCAGAGAAGCTGTGGATGCCCCATCCCTGGAAGTGTCCAAGGCCAGGCTGGATGAGGCTTGGAGCAACCTGGTCTAGTGGAAGGTGTCCCTGCCCATGGCAGGGGGTGGGACTGGGTGGGCTTTAAGGTCCCTTCCAACCCAAAACATCTTGTGATTCTGTACAAGCCAGTTCTTCTGGCTTGGATCACATTTCCATTCTCACCTGGGATCTTGCAGTATCTGGAGTGTCCTTGATGTGTGTAGGACTCAAAGGCCCTGAGAATATAAAGTAGAGTAGATTTTTCTTAAGTGCTGTTTCTCAAGAACTTTGCCTTAAATTATGGTTTCAGGTTTAGGTGAATCTATATACTCTCTCCAGCCAAAAGCAGATACTAAGAAACGGCATAAGGTGAACTCGACGTTCCTCATGTGTGAAGTACATCATTGAGTTCTGGTCCAGTTTATTCTGATGTTTTATGTAAGACTTGTGTTTGCATCTTTAGTGATGATTTTACATCAAAGTTATCAACTGCTACTGTGAACTGTTTGACAGTTCCTTGAAGACAGCAAGTCTCTCTTAAAAACACAGAAGTTGTTAGTGTCACTGTGAGAGGTAATTGTTTTTAGATTGACAAACTGAAGTACATGGTGGGGGTCTCTAGGGGTCGTGTAAGAAATACAGAAAAAGGCCTTTTGTAATCAATTCTTGAAACTCCTCTTTATGCTTTCCCAAACTAAGCTGAGTTTTTTCAATTTCTCTTACTTAATTTGTTCCACCGTTTCACCATATAAACACCTTTAATAATAAGGCATATATAAGATGAGCCAAACTTTAGGGTCACGATGTTAATTTTTTCCTAGTTACTTGGTTTTTGAGAACAGCTGTAAGAAGACACACTGGGAGCATTGGGCCTTTTCCCCCTTTCTCATGAACTCCAGGCAGTCATGGCCTGCGGATGTGTGGATTTTTCATACCTGTCCCTGGGATATTTACCCTCATCCTGCTACAGCCATGTATCCACTCCTCACAGCCTTATAAATATCACTGAGCTGCTAAAAATAGAACACCGGTGTGGAAGAGCACATTTGCATATTCTTCTCCCTAATGAGCTGCATCTTCCTGAAATGAATCTGATGTCCCTCCTTGGAATAGAAGAGAGGTGAGCTGTGGTGGTGAGGGTGATCTTTGGTAATTAGCAGGTAGTAGGCTTGTAGCTTAGGAAGCTGTGGATGAATTGGAAGGCAGATAAAACGGCATTAAAAGGTCCCTTTGTGTTCAGCATTTTAACCAAATGGGCTCTGATGCTGCAAAATACAAACTTAAAAAGGATGCTAAGAAAATGAAACTAAGAGGAAGTACTGAAACAAGGGAGTTCTGCGCACATTAAACATGCGTGCAATCATAGAGGATGTTTTCCGGAAAGATTTAACCGTTGGGATCAAAGTGTTTTCAGCCTCAGTCTTTCTCCCGCTGACAAAATGAGCTTTTGAAATTTTTCTGGCAGAATAGAAAAACAAGCTCCTTAAGAGTTGTGTCATCTTGCGTGTGGAGGACCCTTTGAACAGAATGCATGACTAAATAGTTGGGGTTTACAAAATAAATAAAAAAGCCACACATAAAACAAGACCTTTAAGAAAAATCCAAATCCAAGGAAATTTAGGACTACAGGCTTTTTGTTTCTTGTGTGTAAGTAGTTCTTGATGTCTAAGGGTTTAACGGATGAAGATGGCTTTACGTCCCCGTAGGTGCTCTGCAGAAGCAGATGGTTTCAGCTTGGCAGTGTTCAATCCAGAGAAAACTCTGATCATAATTTAAGATAACAAAGTAGAAAAATCATACAGTTTCAGGGTTTGCCTGTACTGGAAAAAGAATGTTTAGTGTCTGTGTGCATAAGCTGGGCTCAGGACTTGCTCCTTTCCCTAGGTTTGATGTGAACCGTGGGAATGATTGCTAACAGCCTTTGCAAAGTTTCCTTCCGTGTCATGGGGCTTAGAGTTTTTCCCCTACCCAGGTCTGTCCTGAAAATCTGTGAATCTGGTTTCTTCCAGGAGAAGTGCAACACATAGCTTCTGATGAATTTAGAGCTTCACATTTATCACAGAGAAAGTTAGGAAAGAGGTGCCTTAAGATGTTTTTCTGTGCAAGAAGAAATTGTCATTAGGGGCATTTTAGTCTGGTCTAGAGGCCTAGAAATGGAAACTTGAAAAAAATCAATACCAAGATTGAGGGTAATTAATTGGAATTTACCAGGGAGTGTCGTGTTTTCAGTCGTTTGGAGTCTTTCTCTCTCCAACATGCACAGGGGCTGTAGATTGAAATCCGGTAACCTCGTGTCTCATATGGTGGTAACGGACTAGACAGTTGTGAACCTCAAGGTTTTAAACTATTCCTAAAACAGCACTTGGTGATACTTTGGGGCAGCCAGAGCTGTGAGTGACAAGTGGAATTAACTGGTGATCTTGGGTTATTTTCTCTTTCGTTGTAGGGTGAAGAGTTGCTGAAGTGTTGGAGAAAAGATAATGAGTATCTGGGAACCTGCTCACGATTTATAGAGAGAAGGGTCCTACAGTTACTTGGGGCGGGAAATCTACTAAAAGGATTTTAAGCTTTGGGGAGTGAAGAGTAACAGCATGGCCTGGAGTTATTTCTGCAGTCCAGGAGTGTTAAAATTATCAAGAAAATACTTCTACAGATCAGATCCTACTCAAAATTTAATGATTTTGGTTTTGCCCAGTACTTGGCCCCTTCTGAAAAGAGGAATTTTTTTTGTGATGATACCTTGATGTTTTCTCAGTTTTCCATCCCTCCATTTTTACCAGTTTTGAAATTTTCTGGGATCCTCTTCTGTAGCTGCTGCCTTTAACATATTTTGTCATAACGACAAGATACTCATGTCACCTAACGGGAGGTGGGTAATTAGGATCTGGGCACTCTGGGTTATTGAACCTTTCAGGGGGTGGTAGGCACTTCAGCCAGTCTCTCAGGGGCTGCGTATGGGATTTAGACTCCAGAGAATGGTTTGGATTGGCAGGAACCTTTAAAGTTCATCTAACCATGTCCCTTGAATGCCCAGGCTACCTAGCATGAATCTTCGGTGATGTAGATTTTGCTAAATTTTTAAAAAACTCCTTAGTGTGAGAGCCTGTCTAATTTATTACTCGTTAGAGCAAATGCTCTTCAGGAGTTGCTGACTTTGGTGGGAACAAATCTAGCTTTTTGCAGCTGTGGGCCAGAACTGTCCCCCAGGCTCACAGGACTCCAGTACTTCTGGGGCTTCCTTCATGTTAGTCTAAACCAGAGGCCAGCTGAAGCCTCTGGAATTCTCTTTGCACAGACGCTTATTGCTGTTAAGGGTGCTGACTTTTTTTAACCCTTTGAGTCAGATATTTGGTCAGGCCAGATTTTTCCTGACTAGTTAACTCCAAGTTACTCTTTGATATTGCAGCCTTTTTAAAAAGCGAAGCAAGCCCATGTGCAGGGTATCTTTTGCTTGGTGTCTTTCAGGTCTCTGTTTTCCTGTTTTTCTTTGTTCCTAGGAAGCTGCTCTCCCCATAAGTTTAGTTTAGACCTGTTATCTACGCTGCTACCTCCCGTTCTTGCAAGAAAGGAAAGCTGTGCATAACTGCCGTAATTTCCATGGAGAAAATGGGAATGCTTGCATCCCTTCCTTGCCAGAAACCTCTCAGTGCCTGAATCCTGAATACAGCAAGGGGCTGAGGAATGGTTCTTCGTGCACTCACAGGGTCGGTGAGGTTGGCAGGGACCTCTGGAGAGCATCTAGTCCAACCCTGTTCCTCAGGACCATGTTCAGTTGGTTTTTTGGAAAATCTCCCATGATAGAAATGCCACAACCTGCTCCAGTGTTTAACTACCTGCACATTCCTTCTTTCTTTTTTTTTTTTTCCCTAATATTTAAGTGGAATTTCATGGGTTTGAGTTTATGCCTGCTATCTCTTGTCCTTTCCTTGGTTACCACTGGGAAAAGTCTGTCTCCATCTTTACACCTCCATTGAGTATTTACCCACGTGGAGGAGATCCCTTCTCGGCCTTATGCCCAGAAACCTGGATGGTTGCAAAAACAATGATACGAAACACTTGGAGAAATCCCTTCTGTTCCAGGTTTTCCATAACCTGACCCAAGGCATGACGCTTATCTTGGGATGTTTGCCTTCCGACTTGAATGCGAGGCAGAAAACAATGCAAAATCTGCTGCTTTCAGGGCTCTGGGAAATAAATGCAGTTCTAGCACTGTCAAGGCTGCTCTGTGGAGGGATGAGATCCATGGGCTTTTGGGAGCCTGAAAATAATACCAGGAAATAGTTTGAAATTATACCCAGAGAGCCTGGAATAAGATTTTCCTGTTGTGTATCACATGGAGAAGATCTGCCTCCTCCAGAGTCAGGATCAGGCACTTTCTACGGGTTGTCTCTGTCTCCCAAAGACTGGAAAACAGGACTTTTTCAGGTTATGATTTATCCAGAAATTAATTTCTCCCAGAGATACAAGAATTCAACTCATGTTTTTGAATTTATTTTATGCTTTGTTTATTTTTTTGTTTGATTCCTGTCAAGATTTTTCTTTGTTTGAACTAAATGTCACAGCGAGCCTGGGCTATTTATAGTGAGAGGCAGCAGTGTCTTGACTTTCGAAGTCTGGCGCAGAATTAAAAACGCAACTTTTCTGGTCAGGAAATGGCAAAGTTTTGTTTTGAAATAAGCAGTAAAAGCAGAGCTTGTACTATAAACAGCTACTTTTGGGTAGTGTGAGGGAGGGGGTGCGCCTTTTTGGACACTGGCTCTTCGTAAAGCATTACTGATCCTGAGCCAAAAGTGAGGGTTGGGTTTTTTCTGTTGTGATTGCCTCTCTCCTTGTCCTGACAGGTGGTTGAAGATGACGGTTTTCCCTCTATTTACACCTTTGGGACCTCATCGCCTTTTATTAACTCTCATCCCTTCTCCTGTTAGCATCTGCTGAGAAGGGTGTCACAGGAAGGAAAAAAAACCTGCAAGTTATTTCTCTGCCATCACAGCGAAGGCTGGATGGTGTCTTACTGCTGCAGCTGCGAACGCGGCTGGTTCCTCTTCACTTGATTGTGTAGCTTTCAGATCAAATCGTGGAAGTTATTTAATGGCTATTTCAATAATAAGGTATTTCAGTAATTCATGTTGGCAGGAAGTGTTGTCCTACATTGACAAATCTCTTCTGACAGTGAGCTCTGTGGTGTCCTGCAAGCGGTCTGCTCTTGGGAATTCAAGCGTATCCCTAAGGGGCATCCCTGCCTCGCCTGAAGGGTCTTTGGAGTGTGCAGGGTACAGGAGCCCACTGTGGTTGAAGTGAAAATCCAATGTGAAGGCTCAAGGATAAGAAATGCTGCTTCAACAGCTCTTAAAAACCCCATTCTCTTTATATGTTGGCTTTGTAAATTCTCAGAGCTTGTGGGACACATCCCCTTCTCATCCCATCTGGCCATTTTACTGAAGATGAGGATGTATTAATGACATAAGAAAAATCACCTTTAAAGCCGACTGTCTAGCTGGAAGTTTTATCTGTTGTGTTGTTTAGGGTTGTTCTTTTCCAAACCCAAATTTTGTAATTTCATTGGAAAATGGAGCCTACTCTTTAGAGGCACTACAGTGCTGCTTTTTGTAATAAGTTAAAATAGGAACATGTGAGCTCATTAGGGGGGAAAAAAAATTGACCTAAATTATGGCTAAAATCCTTTTTGGAATGACAAAGTTTCTGTTCAATTGTTTTTCATATGTGCTGTGTTTTCTGGGTTTTTTTTCCTTGGTTTGTTTTGGACGTGAACTAGAAATACTATATTGGTTTGAGAAGAGGTTAAAAACGGCATGGGAACAAACAACAAAAAGTAGGAAGTAGCACAACTTTAGTGAGAACAAAATTTTGTAGCTGCAGTGTTCCCAGAAATAGGGATATTTGTTTTTCTCTGGACTCGTACATTCTCCCTGCAGCCACATTTGGGTTGTGGTGACACAAGGCACTAACAAAGCACTGGGGTTAGCTCACACTTTCTAGTATGTTTTCATATCAAAAAAGTGTCTGGAGAAGGATTTGGGTGCTCAGAAATGTTTTTTTTTCAACTGCATCAGTCTATGAATGGATGCAATAGCTGTTAGTGAGCACTGTGCAGCCTCCTCTTTTTTAATGAAAATACATAATATCATAGAATCATAAAATGATTTGGGTTGGAAGGGACCTTAAAGCCCATCTAGTTCCAACCTCATCCAGCCTGTCAGATGCCCCATCCCTGGGAGTGTCCAAGGCCAGGCTGGATGAGGCTTGGAGCAACCTGGTCTAGTGGAAGGTGTCCCTGCCCATGGCAGGGGGTGGGACTGGATGGGCTTTAAGGGCCCTCCCAACCCAAACCAGTCTGTGATTCTATGATCCACATAGAATCACGGTCTGTGATTCTATGCGGGCATGGAGTGCCCGCAGCATGGTTTTAACGCTAATTTATGGATTTTACTCAAACCTGCCATTAAGTGTGAAACACACGGAAGGACTAATCTTAGACCTGGAGGGCTGCCTTCCCTCTAAAGCAGCGATTTTTTTTGTCAGGATGGAGCCTGGCTAGCTTTGTCTCGAGGACACACAAACTCATTTGTTTGCTGATACTGCTTCAGTGCCTCCGTCTGAATGAGGGATGGAGGAGTTCTGCGATGGATGGGTTTGAGGAGACCAAAATAACAAAGATTATCAAAGCATCTTAAGACAAAGAACCCAGGAACATCCAGCAGGCACAGGATAGGGCTTTATTACAAATAAGTATTATCAGGTAGCTTGATTACAAATAATTGTAATGAAGTTAGGCTGGTATTAGTGCATGGACTCAGTGAGCGCTTGCCTGGTCTTACCAGCCGCTGTGAGTGTACCATCGGGTTTGCAGTCACCGTGGGGTTAAGGTTAGTGCAAGTGCTGTATTGTGGCCGTGTTTGAAACAAAATAGGAACCTCAAGCTGAAAACAACTGGGGTTGGGGAATGGGGGTTGCAAACTCTGAACTTGAGCATAAATATAAGCTGGATCATTTCAGTTATCTCAGTCAAGGTGCAGGAAGACGCAAGGACAACTCTGGCCCTGGATATTTAGTCCCCTTATAAGAGTTGAGCAGAAGCAGTGATCTAGGAAATTGCTTGCTTTGGACGTATAGAACATCTTCAGATGGTGAGCGGGACGTGGGAAACGATGGCATGCAGATGCCAGCAGGACAACTGGAGGGGAACTGCCACAAGAACCCTACTGAGAGCTGCAGCTCCTGATACGGTGAGACATGGTTAGCCCTAGTTTGCGCCCACACGATTGATTTGGTGGTGGCACACTTGTTTGCAAAGTTTACAAAGTCTCTCAAAGTAAACATCTTCAAGTGCCTGAATGAGGGGAACTAAGCACCCCATTACCTGACTCCTCCTCACCTTCCACCCCTAGAAAATAAATCTTAAATTCCCCAACTTTGTTCTTAAAGCTACTGAAAAATCACTTTTGCTGTCCTGCAGCTTCCTTATGAGAGTGAGGTTTGTTTTCATCACAAATCACACCCTTGTTCATGGTTCTGGCAGAAAGGATGTCCTTTGTGTGGTTGCCAGAGGATTTCATGGTTTTCCTTTCCCTTCTCTATCCTTTTCTTCCCGGACTTTTGTGTCCATGCTACAGTAATCGCTACAGCACAGAGATTAGCAGGATGGCTGTAATGTAATGAATGCAGGTTTTCAGGTCAAATCTAAGTGGAGGTCCACTTGGGAATCACCAAGAAATTCCTTAGGTGGAAAAGCAAGAGGCCACTTCCTCAGAATAGAAGATAGTAGATCTGAATTCCCATGCCTCGCAGCTTACCACATGGAAGAGAGGTTTGCTGTGGGATGGGAGCTTTGGGAAGAGTGTGCGTGGCACTCTGCATGGCACAAAGCGAGATGTTGATCTTGAGTTGTATTTGTGTGTTGTCTTTGGAGAGACACATGAGATGCCCGAGCTCCCCCACAGGTAGGGGAAGCCCATTGTGGTGCTATTGAGAGGCAGGAAGGAAGGGAGAGGACCTCTTTTGTACCCCGGGACTGGTGACTTCAACAGATCAATTATGCATCGATGCATCAGCTGGCAAACTTCAGGTTGTCAGTCATGCCATCGAGAGGTGTGGTGACATCCGCTCAGTGCATAAGGAACTGGCT
>NW_010264289.1:0-755 GCF_000690775.1 Eurypyga helias
CCTCAAACAGAGACCAGTAATTTCCTGCATTGGCCTTTCTCTAAGCTGCGCTTTTCTTAAACAATGCGACATCATCCTTCCTTTGCAGTAAGATGACCACAACCAGGGGGAAGGCAGAGGCTTCCCATGGGGATGTTGTTTCTATGGATTTGCTAATGGCAAGATATATACAAAGTAAAAACTTATTCTTTAATATGTCGAGTTTTATCCTCTTAGTCCCCACCATGAATTTTTGTAGCTACCATCCTTCAGTGTCTGGTACACAGGTAGAAAATGTAAACAAGCTTTGACATACAAAATGTGATAACCAGAAACAGACAGCCACATCTCTGGAGAAGCAGAGACATCAGGGTCAAGAAGCCGAGAGGCAGGAACTTTCCTTTAAATACTTCAGTTCATAGAGAAAATGCTTCAAATTACCTACACCAGCACTACTCACTGAGATTAGACATTTAAAGACTGAAGAAGGTAGGGTCAATCCACTGTCACAGAGACTCTAAGCCCCTAAAGCATGTACAGGTTGCTCAGGCACCTGCCAGTGGCTCAGAGACTTCTCCCCAGGACACCTGCCTAGGAACACAAGGCTCCTCTATGGCTTGAAAATCAATCATCTCTCCCTTTTCCTATTTTCAGGCTGTCAGTCACTTGATCACTCCCCACTGATGGTACCACAAAGACATGGAGGCAGCTGCAGGGAACCTGGCCAGAATCATCTTGGTGTACTCTCAGCTGGTTTAAAAAGTGGCTGGGTGGCT
>NW_010264290.1:0-275 GCF_000690775.1 Eurypyga helias
CCGGCTGGCCCAGGCTGGCAGCACCCACGCCCCGGCACCAGAGACAGCCCACAACTCCGTTACCTGACCGAACCCCCCGGCTGCAGCCACAGCTGGCAAATTGGACTCAGGGGTTTTAGCTGCATGTAAAAATATCCCATAAAGCATGCATAAACCCAGCGTACGGACTCGGCAGCTATAGGCACTACCTTCACATGGAAAGGGATCCTTGCACCGAGCGTACAGCGGCTGCTTCTCCGCTGCGCCTCCTCCCGCACGGGAACAAAGTTACGGGC
>NW_010264290.1:306-3573 GCF_000690775.1 Eurypyga helias
GTAGAGCGCCGCAGCAAAGCCAGCACTAAACGTTTTAATAGCAAAGCTTCTAATGTGTTATTTGCTTATTGTTGGGAGTTAATGTTCTACATAATCTGAACATTACATTTAATCTCTCGGCTCAATAAGGCAATAAAAGTATAATACTACTGTGGTGTCCAGCGTTTACAGCGGATGAGAACAGTCCTAGTGGGTCCAGCACGTTAGCTGGAGAAGGCGGGGTAGCATTGTAACGAGAACCCTGGATTTTGGGGTGAAGCCTGAAGAAGTGAACCTTTTACGCGCAGAAATGCCAAAGAAATACAACTAAACACAGCCAACTTGGCAACTCCCTGCCCAACCTGCCGCTGGCCTTCCCCATCCCCAGGAGAGGGGGTAATACCACTGCATCAAGCACAGATTTTGACATGCGTAAGGAAAGAAACCGAGAACAATGGGTATGCTTCCACTGGGTGTTAATGCAGCATCCTGGTGTACCCTGGGAGCACTCCTCCACCCCAGGCACGAGTCTCGTAGCTTCACCAGTCAACCTTAAGGAATGGATATAGGTCACGGAGCCTTTAGCGCTCCCTTTTATAAATGAATACCCTTTATGTGTCTTGCAGGAAGATAATCACAGTCTAACTTCTATCTAGCCTGTCATTTGTTCATGCTATTTAAACACTCCTTACCCACCTAGGATATTCATGGGTCACATTATGTCTTTCTCAGGTTGCAAAAATTCCCCTGGGCAGTCTGTGTGGCTCTTGTTATGGAAGTGACTTTCCTGTTTGTAAGTGCATCAAGAATTCGAAACATCTGGATAACCAAAGGTGTTTCAAGTTCATTAAGTGCCACTTTACTTACAAATGAGGTATGTAACATGCAGTCATGTGAACTGAGTATTTCCCGGGAGCTATTTGCATGATTGAAATAGCATGATGTATATAACACAGGCCATCAGGTGATGCACGTTGTCATCTCATACAAAGCCAACCCGCAAGGTAACAAAGGCCTTTTCGAAAGCGTTTTGTCCATGAGAAATACCTTTAGAGAATTTTTATAGTACAGAGAAGCATGGCTACAAAGCAACAAATTTGAGGATTTACATTGTGTAGAACATTGCTAAAATACTTCCCTCGGTACTCAGAGCTTAGCCAGGCCCATGCTCACAATATCAACTCGATACCAGCCTCATACTCATGATATCAACTCGCTATCAGCCTCATACTCATGATATCAGCCTCATACTCATGATATCAACTCTTCATGCTCTTGTTCTTCTGGCTGGATGAGGCCACTGGTTGCCTGCTATGGAGAATATCCAACACTTGCTGTGAAGGAAAAGATCAAAACTATGCGAGTGGCCAATCGCACAGTAATCCCTAAACGTCACTGGTGAGCAGTTTTTCCCCAGAATCTAGAGACTGGGCTTCCTTTATCACTGCCAGCCTAGCCACAAATATGTCATCATATTATCAAGCCAATTCTTCAAATCCAGTAACAGCTTTGAGCTCTGGACAGGGAATTGATAAGAGAAAAACCAAACGCTTTCTGCAACAAATGATCACAGCTTTCTTCCACTGCCTTGTATTTCACATCTCGACAACTGTTAGATGATTCGTGCAGGATCTGGAAATTAGAATTTAGGGTTGCAGTAAGACATTACTTTCCTTCTGTTTCCCATTGTTTTTACATTCATTGCTACCAGGAGGAGATCACACTGTGCCATTTTCAGTTTTCATTGCTAGCTTCCTTGGGAAAATGATATGTCAGGGAATTTAATGCTGATAAATTATGCTGCTATAGCAATGCTTTGCACCTCCATAGCATGTGCCAGAGATCAGAAAGTCTAATGTGAGAATTACTACCTCCTGTAATTTTTAGATGGGTTAAAGAAAAAAAGAAAGAGCAGTTGGTCTCCACAAATACAAGAGAGAGAATCCGACCTGGGGTGTGACCGCCGTGCTTTCCTGGTGAGATCATAAGAACATCATCCATTTCTTCTTCATCTATGACTTTAAACAACATTTGATTCTGATCTCCAGGCAAATGAGGCTAATCCTACCCTATGAACATTGCCTGCTCCTCTAGCCTTGCTGCATTCTCCTGAGTTATAGTAATTAAAGTAGTGCCCTTTATATTGCGTGTTCTTTATATGCTTTTAAGTTTAACTTGAGGGTGTCTGGGGCAGAACTGTGTCTTCCTATGTGTGGGCAGCATTTACCACCAGTAAAAATATCTTAGAAAGGATTAAACTACTCACTTAGGAAGGTTTCATTCAGAAGTTAATCGACTGTATGAAATGACAATAAACAGAAATCTGCAGACCCCAAGAATCCCTCCAGACTTTGCCACAGCAGAAAACCATGAGATGCCACAGCTTGTGGTACTGAGGGTCCTTACCTGAGCCTGAACTCAGCCCAGCCCAGAGACCCCCTGCCCACACAGTGCAGGGGCACTCCCGGAGCAGTCAGCCAGCTGCGTTGCCTGCGGTGCTCAGCACTGCGAGGTCTCGGCACGTCAGAACAACCAGAACCAGTGCAAAATTTGCACAAATGAGGATATTGCTTCTTCACTTAGTGCAGGTTTGTCTTTGTTTAGTCCAAATGACTTTTCATGTTCTGCTTGGAATACAGCGAAGCAAAGCTTAGGCTACTCTAAACTTCCTTTCAGGCAGTAAATCATGAAATACCCTTTAAAATGTAAGCAGAGGTATTAGCTTTATAAATTCGGCCCTTGCACAGCCTCACCTCTGAGCAAGAGGAGGTTTTTAGGGTCACTAAAGTACAGACAACCATGGGGATCAAGAATACAGCACCATGCAAACCTGCACAGTCGCGTGGCAGCTTGCCATCCGTCGGAGCCCACAGAGGAGTGTAGCCCAGAACTCCACCAGCCCGGCAAGAAAAGGACACACAGAGCCCGCACTGTGCAGGGATTTAAGTGCAAGGGCCTTGCTTTTCTTGTTTTGCTTCTGCCGTTGTGACTCTGAGATCCTCAAGTCTGGAATACAATCGCTCTAATCAGAAGAGCTGACTGAAGTTATAATAAGACACAAAGAATGAAGGCAGGAAAAAAACAAACGGAATCCTCTTGAGGTATGGCTTAATCACAGCCACTGCTCCTTAAGCTAAAACAGGACAGGCACAATTCAAAACAGGACAATTAAGTCTGCTGTGATTTGGGCTGTTTTCTCCTACATATTGGGACAAACTCAAGATCTGATGCCATCATCTGGCTGCAGACAGAGGAAGATGATGAACCCTCATTTTATTTTTTCCTGCT
>NW_010264290.1:3604-30744 GCF_000690775.1 Eurypyga helias
ATTTCCGATTACTGTAGAGCTGGAGATAATCTTATATTACAGTATTTGAATATTTTTATTATTATAGTACTTTTAAAGCATATGCACTATGCCTTTGAGCTGCAGGAACTGTGCACTTCCACACACCCTGGCCCCACCAGAAGAAAGCTGGAGAGAAGAGAGAGAAAGGGAAGGGTGCAAAACTGAGCAGAGGGTTAAAGACAGCAAAATCTTGAGCTCCTGTTTTATTAAACAAAGTAATGATGCAAGTCTGGAACTGACTCCCACGCCATTAACATTCATTCGCAGGGAACCCACATGATAAAGTTTTAAAGGAAAAAAGTCAGTACCATGGAAACACAATATATATAAAATTTTAAAATAATATATCAATAAATCAGGCTGGCTGCATCAAAAGCAGCTTTCTTTGGAGGAGTCCTGGCAGCTCTCAGTTAAGCAAATCTCAACTCCAGAGAACTTCAGAGGATGTCAGAAATTTTGTCACTACTCACAATAATGAAACTGCCCTAAATAAGCACCTGCCTCCAGTATGAACGTGTAATGCAGTATTTCATTCCAGGTGTCCATTTTTTCTAGTAATCAGGGAGAAGCCTATAGGTATAGAAATGGGGAGTAAATCTTTTCTATCAGATTTCTACCAGAAAGTCCTTGTTCTGGGCTTCAGCATCTTAGGTTATTTTTTTATATTAAACTTCTTTAATCCTGGAGTCAGCCTTTTTTTCTGCTCTTCCACAGCACATGGCAATACCCTTTTACTGAGGCTCCACCAAATGGGTAATTACTGTTTGTATTTGCAAACCAAGTCGAGCCTTGAAAATGCTAAGCATTCTATTAGAGCAATAAATGTACAAAACCAAGTGAGTTTACCCCTTTCTACAATTACCAATGTTAGTCTTAGCTTTCAGAACAGAATAGAAACCTTTTTTGGGCAGCATTTGATGCTGTTTGTTACCAGATAAAGATACCTAAGTGTGCATCTCTACCATTCTCTCTCTAGAACATGGCTGCAGTAAGCTACAAGAAGTGCACAGACCAAAAAAGAACCTGAGGGTGTGTTTAAGCGTCAAATGTGTCTCTGGGAAGCCCAAGAACAGAAGTAATTCACTGAGTGGTCTCCTGGCATTGATTCAAGAAAGGAAGGGAATTTCATGTATAGCACTGGCCTTTATGGATCAAATATTCTGGATGTGTTCAGTGTATCGAGGCATGTGCCTACAGATACACATATCCTTCCCAGCACTCCATCTATAATTTCTTACTGTCAGGTCTTTTATTTTGAACTTGTAAGTTTTAAGTTGTTTTCCTGTCATCCAGTTCTCCTCCTGCCAGACGTGAGAAAGGGTCACCTATTCACGAGGTGACCGTGACAGCCCCTTCCCCAAGGAGTGCACTCCCAGCATACGCAAAGCTTGCATAGGATCTGGTTTGAACTTGAGTGTAGGGTAGGCAGGAGACTGTCAGCCAGAGTGTCACGTGAAGTTGAAGACATCCCCAAACTTAATGAGAATCCTTGCTGAGTTAACCTAAGGAAGTTGTATTCTTGCAAGTTTATCAACCACCAAACCCAAATTCTGTTTACATGACAAAAACCAGTTTGCACCAGGCGGAAAGACTTGCCTAACAGGCAAGCCCAGGGGAAAGGCAAAGGAGAGCAATAGCCTGCAGAAGTCCACAGAGCAACAGAGATGGGAACCTAAAAGGAAAACCAAACCAGTTTATTATCTCTGGAGCTAGAAAAGCACAGATAGATTAACAAGTAGTACTCCTGTTTACAGCAGGTTGAACACATGACTCTTCAAGTGGGTGAGAAGTCCCTCAGTTTCTCTTATTTCATAAATCCCAGGACCCTTCCCAGTCATCCTGTGAGCCCCTAAAGAACCAGGCATAGGAGGTGAAGTAAGGAACGCTGGCATCTGAGAGTAAGAGCAACTAATGTCCATCCACGAACCACCGACTTGCTCTGACTGCTGGTACCTTAAAACATTATTCTACAGGGATAAGGAAAGCCCCTCTGAGACACAAGTGCCTTGTAATTAGGATAAAATCCAAAAGAATGAAAAAAAATAGCTGCAAAAACATTGTGTGTCCAGTGAGCGATGAGAACAAAAACTCAAATCCTACCGCTCCAGACACTGTGGTCAGACTTGTGCTCTGGCAGCCAGAGTTAGAGAATAAACACGGCGATACAGTACTCAAGCGCACGAGAGGGTATGTCTGTGAGCCAGGCCATAAAGCAGTCCCGGAATGTGAGAAACAGCTCGTGTTGGTAAGTGCTGCTTAGCAACACTGCCCTTCTATGGCAAAAGATTAATCAAATTTGCAGTGTCATTGGAAACACTCAGTTCAGTCCATTTGAAAAATCAGATGAAGATGCACTGAAGTCCCACAGGTCACCAAAGGGACAGCGTGGGTCTGTCTAGGTCATGAAAATGGGAATTACGTCAAATGAGAGGCACTGAGGGTTAATTATGACTATGGCAAACCTAATGCAGGCAAATATCAGCAAATCGCAGATAGAAGAAGCAAGAGCTTCAGCACATAACGTCTCATCCCTTTTCCACCTCAGGCCAACAAAGAAATGCTGCTTATGCTCTAATTTTGTAAAGATTTTACCTGTCTCGTTGAAAACGTCTCAGTCACGGGGTCTTCTCCCACTGCCCTGGAGAAAGAATTGCACAGACTGGCAGCTCTCAGTGCCGCACAGCTCTCAGGACATTTTTCCTGCTATTCAGCTAAACGTTTCTGTGCAGAACATCACTTTGTTCCTTTCGTGCTCTTTCCCACCAGAAAGACTCCTCTCCTAGCCTCTGAAATTCAGCCAGCACACGCCTTTAGTCCCTGACCAAGAGAACAAGCAAAAAAACCTCAGGCGAGCCAAGGCCTTACGGCAAAGTAACAGAAACCTGGGGCAGTCTCTGCACTCGCCAACTGGTGCTGGTGACTCGCACGTACCACGGACACGGCACAGGCGGGACGGCAACAGCCTGAAAGAAGGAACGCAACTGCCAGGAAGAATCTAGAAAACCACTGCAATTCAACAGCCGTTGTTATTCAGGGAACACCTGATTCTCCGGTTTGGATTCTTTTGTTCTCCTATTAAAACAAAACCACACTACTCTGGATTATTTGTTCACAGTTCTGTAATTATCATCCTGTCAACATTTCATATCCAAACAAGACAGATAAATATTCCTTAGGAGAAGGGTAATTGAGCAATCAGGGATGAATGATGCAGAAACAGAGATACAGGTAGAATACAATAACCTTGAAGAACACACACAGTTATTTTCCCAAAGAGAGGAGCAACTAGAAAAAAACTGCTTGGATGAAGCCAAGCAAAGATGCCACCGGGGAAAGAATTTCGGTGGGGTGAAACAGTTTTCTTATTTAACTGGCACAATCGAGTCAACTGTCCCAGAGGACAAACCGTTTGGATACAGAACTTCTTTGTCCTTCAAGAACAATCCTGACAGAAGCAGAGCTCCTCCTGTGCGGTACTGGGCAGCGCCAGCTTCACAGAGGTGAACAGACGTTAGGCCAGGCAGCACCTTGATGATTTCCAGCTCCTAGAACCAGGTTTGCTGTGGCCATCCGAGGACCCTGCTTCTCCCTGGAATGCAGGAAAAGAGACTCTGAGCTTTGCTTTCCTCTTTTCTGTTTGTCCTTAGAAAACTGTGCTCAAATTAGGTTCCTGAGCATCTTTAGTCCCCTAGAACAAAGCTGTCACTGCTGAACAGAAGTCGAAAGCAAGTGCTGGCAACCGCCATGGCAGGTTGTAATTGCAGCAGAGGAAAAACTATGTCCTGACAACCTCAGGACTAAGCAAAGTGCCTTCTGATAGTCCCTAAACATCCCAGCAGTGTCTAAGTCAAAAAAGGGATTCACACTGTAGATGAAGCTTGCTTCTAATGTAATTATGGCAGTCACTTAGAAAGCAAACAAAATGCATCGCTTTATCCATATTCTGGGACTTGTTACTGCAAAGAGGAAAATTGAGGAACATAAAAAGACTGACATTTCTCCAAGTTAGGTTTTAAGAAACAAACTAATCCAGCCACAGTAAGGATCATCAAGGAAAATTTGAAGGAACATCCCAACATCTGTGGCTTCTAGGAGAGAGTTATTCTTACTGTTATTTATGAAAAGAGAAAAGGAAGGTTAAAGCAAGCCAGTCTTATTTGGAGCTTTGGAGATGGAGTTTCATACAGCCAGGAAGGAGAGGGGAATACCAACAACATTTAACAATATGCCAGAGGTTGTTAAGACTCATTTCCCCTTTATCACATAATGTGGGGAAGCCCAGAAACCTTTTGGTAGAGATGAACTGTCCCTCCTCAAAGTATCACTATCAGTTTGAACTGAGTGATTTTTTTCCCTAAAAACTCAAAGCTTAGATGTTCATTATCATTTGTTTTACTGCAGGCAATTGCTGCATGTTCAACCAACCTAATCCTGGCTCTGGAAAGCCAGCCAGGATGGCTGACTGTCACATACATGCCAGGCTCTATTCCAATTTAATTTCAATGGCTTCTCCCTGACGTACACTCCTCTTCACGCAGTTCAGATCACGGGCCTCCGAAAGGAAGCTTGCAGGCAGCGTGCATGTGTGAAGCCTCACACGTGAGCCCAGATGAGCTATTCAAAACATGCCCACTCTTCCTTGGGGAATGGCAGATATGCCTGCAATTATCCCGGACACAGCTTCGCAAAAGGCATAGCTCCTACAGACCCGGCATCCATCGCATTGCTGAGGGAGACACCCAGATTCTCAGCAAGCTCCCACTGCAAGACAATGCCATAGGTAGAAAGGGAAATTCTAGACTCCTAAGAAATCCCACAACAATTTTCTGTGTTTTCTTAAAGAATCATCCTAATGGGATTAGACTTGAGACTTCAAATGCCTTCAAACGAAAACTCCAAATCCAGGAGATACACAGCTAAACCATTACTCAACACTTTGAAAACACATCCTGTGAGTTTAGTCTTCAATTGTTTATGATATAGTTTTAAGTATTTGACTTTCAATAACTGTAGTACGTTTCACATTTACAGTCTCCTGTGCGCTGGACATGCAGGAGATTTATTTTACAATGGAGAGCAGCAGATTCCAATCAGGCAAATATTTCTGAACCCTCAGATATGGAGAGACCAAGTGCCTTTTAGATTAAAAAGGATAATCCCCAGCTGACAGAAAATTATTCACACTCCTATAAATTTAAACTTTCACAATACTTTTTGTAATAATGACTTAAACACCCGGTATCAGTTGTGAATCACTACATTCATGCTGCTTTTAAAATGCAGTTGTGATTTAACTGAAAATAACATAAAGAATTTATAGGACATGGTAGCAATGTGTATTTGGGTGCTTAGTAATCCCATTCAGGCATGAAAAACAACCAAACTGCAAAGACTGATGGTTTCCGTCACCCAGACGTTTTCTAGAAGGCATCCAAGTGCAAACATCGGCGGGTTCTTAAGACTTTAAGCCTGTGCACAGGGTACTGGCACATAACTGTATGAAGGGTCCTGCTTGCTGTGATAAGTAACTCGGTGCAAGGCATATGGCCACGGCCATCCTGATCCACAGTCTTTTTGCCATGGTCTAAGAAGCCCAGGAGCTTTCAAGAGCTGCACTTTGGAACTGTTACTGTGGGGCAGAACCTCAGCCCCGTGGGTAAGTGACCACTGGGCTCAGTACATTTACACCAGGTACATAACCTGTGTATGAGTAGTCAGGATAAATCAACCTGCCCTTCGATTTCAGGAAAAAGGTATCTTTTCATATAAAACAGATTAACCTAATTCTTTTACAATATCAGAAAGAAGAATATGCTTTTAAAAAGATAGTCCCTAGGAAGGTCCATGCTTCAAGAAACTTACATCCAAGGAGAGAAAAGAGGCAGCACAGGTAAAGGTGGGATAGCAGGTAGGAAATAGTGTCAAAATACATTCTTTGGGCAGGTCACAGAAGGAACAAGTGTGAAGGGAGAGGTATCTAAGACATGTGCTACACTGACTATGCAAGGAGAGCCGCAAAGCCAGGATTACTACTCGAAGAAAGCTTCATTCCTATGCCAGCAGCCTCACCATTCAAACACACTGCCTCCCGTTGAAACAGGTATCAAAGCTCTCCAAGACGAGCAATAAACACACTGGGGAGATGAGAAAACCATCTCCATAAATCTGTTTACATTAGTGTCCTCTTTTAAAGTCCACTTTTGCTATATGATAGAGAGTAAACTGTTCCCCGAGTGTGTTTTATACGTGCTTTCCCCGCTTTGATTCATGGCCTTGGAGCAGCACCCGGCTGTCATGTTGTATCTAGTCATCAGGCATCAGCCTACTCACTCCCATCTGACACCTCCAGAGCAGAGCAAATGCTGGGAGAGAGAACCCCATTTCCCACAGTATTGATGACCCACTGCAGAAAGGTATCAACATCAAGTCACTGCATTTTCATTGACAAATCTTGTGTGCTTTTAATAACCCATTTTCTACAAAATCAGCTGCTGGGCCAATAAATTTTAAAAAGCAGTTGGTAGATTATATGTTTAGAATAAAAAATTATTATTATCTTTAGAACGTAGGGATTCATTGTGTAATTCTGCAGTAAAAGTTACTCATTCAAATATGAAACTCGTGTTTCAGGCAGATGCTCTTGGCTCTGAAGACTTTCACTGCATTTCTGAAGCTTAAATCGGAACATTTGTATTCAGCAATAATTACAGCTGCAATCAAACAGAAATGTTAACTTTTGTAAAGGGATGGCGAATACCTACTGTAATTCAGATGATGCATCAGTCTTGCATTTTTCCCTATCTACCTTTCTCGACAATTTAATTATGAAAATACTTAAGGTGAAGCTCATTTGTCCTAACCTCAAAATTTATGAAAATGAGTATTTCAGTTGGATACACCTTGTGCTTACAGCTTTGAAAGGAAGGAGAAAAATCCCAGAGAAGGGATAAATATAACACATATATGACACTTACAGGAGTACACCAGCCTTGCTTTCAGGAGTTTTTCTGTCCTTCATGATACACAGATGAGAGAATTTTTTGATTAAGAAAGCTTAGGTCTGTAACAGGCAACAATCCTCAGGATGGGGTAGAAGGAATCCCTCTACTTGAAGTTATACCACCACCACCCCCAAAAAAAAAAGGAAAAAAAGAACTTTAGGTGGTTTTATAAATCTGTAAAATAGTTCTCAAAATCCCTAAGTCCCCTCCTAATTACAATAGCAACTGACGGGTAGAAATATGCACACTTCAATCCAGACTGGAACAGAGGTCTCTACCTGCCCCCTCGATGCAAAATAGAAATGAAGAGCACTCAACAGTTTTTCCTTCTCAGATGAAATCACACATATTCAATCATCAATTTGATTTGAAATTAAAAACCAATGCAAGGCTACTCCCTGATATTTCTTTCCACCCTTACCCTTTCCTTTTCCTCCTGAGCTTGTACCTTGTGTCTGATCTTTGGGTTTAGTTGATGAAGAATGGGATGTGAGGTGGCAATAAACCACCCGGCTGACACTGATGTTCCCTAGGACACTCCAACTGAGAGTTGGCCAACGATAGAAACCAAAAAGAATATTCTTCAGGAATTGGAGGCAAAAATTAAATTCACTGCTATTTTATGCCTCAAAATCACAAGACAGTCATTGTAAGTGGCAGATCCTATTTTTGGGTCTTAACAGTGATTATTTCTTGCCTAATTATTAGCAGTGGATTTACTATCTTTAAAGCAGAATTTTGTCACCCAGCAGGAAATTTCAATTCTGTCAGGCAGATTTAAGTCTCATTGATTTATTCCTTAACTGTTTTTGACTCACTCGCTAATTATCAAGGAAGGCTGTTTTGGAAGTAGGTCTGAAGCCAGGAGTTACTATTTGGAAATCTTTAAAAAGCATTAGATTTGACAGGGAGGTACAAAACACCATGTAAGGTATATGGATGCCTTTTTGACCTTGATCTGAAAGGTGACTGCAGTGCCCAGCAGCTAACGGATGTGGGGATAGGGGGGAAGGTGTCCCTGCCCTTGGCAGGGGGGTTGGAACTGGATGATCTTTAAGGTCCCTTCCAACCCAAACCAGTCTGTGATTCTGTGACGTCTAAAGACACAGTCATCTCAGCTCTCACTATTAAAATAGACAATCAACCGCTAGGTAAGATTAGTATAGAACAAACAAATCCTAGATTCCACCCCCTCCTGCAAGATCCGCGCACAACAGATGAACGCAGACCTGGGCTCCCTCTCCTTACACTACCTGCATGCCCCGGCACAGCAGGCTGCAGGGGTCCCGCGCAGCTCAGGCAGGAGCCCTCCTGGTCGTGGCGCAGAGCGGGGTCCTGGCACAGCCCTGCAGTCCCAGCTGCTCTGCGAACATGACACAGCTCTGCACGTCAGAGCCCAGAACGCGCTCGGGCAAACCTCCCACCAGTTGGGAAGAAGGCTTGGGAACTTGATCGTTTGCTGTAATCAGGCCAGACTGTCCCATCCTGGGAAATACGTGGATATGATGTTGCGAGCAGCAGGAGTGACAGGCGGGGACAAGGGCAGGCAGAGGCCAGTGATGCTGATCCCTGCGCACCCCATTCCGCAGAGCGGCGTACACAGCCACACAGAGCGATTTAGGAAATAAAGACATGATTAGTTCTGGAGCTAATTTCCTTGGTGCTTTGAAGAATGTTACAGGTAAGATATGATCCACGCTAATTATGGGGGAAGATAAAGACAGGAAAGCTGCTGGCAGAGCGCCAGGCCCAGGAATACCTGAATATCTCAGGGAAACACGTTTCAGCTCGTACCATCGCTCTCTCAAGTTATCCCCGGGGCCTGAGCCATGACTATCACTGTTCACTAGGAGAAAAAAGGGGTGGCGAGGATGAATACAGCCTATTCCTCTTCGGAGTGAAGCGCCGAGGAAAAGCAACAGTATGGAGAAGAAAGTGAACCTTGTTTCCATGGTAACTAAAGTTTGAAAAAAGTAAATAGAAATCAATGGCATCTTCACACGAACGTTTACATATAGACCCTGCAGGTATCATGAAACCGTGTCATCATCGTGAGACCCTGCAAATCAGATCTGCTGTGTCAAGTAACTGTGCTTGGTTTGGAACAACAGTGTCACCACCTGGAGAAACACTTTCACATTAGGCAGCACCAGTTTGGGATTTGGATGGGAAGACACCTCCGAAACAACTTCCAAACGATCTACCTTAGCAGCCCTACTCAACAGAAAAGTGCCACAAGCTCTTCCATGCATGTTAAAGTTCAGTCACACACTTCCACAGGGGTGAGCAACACAGAGAAGTTTGCTTCCAAGTGGGATAGAGCATCTCTTACATGATTTCCTGTCAGAGCACCCCAAGTTCTTACCAACCTTACGCAGATGACGTGAACCATCTACCACAATGGAAGTCCAAAAGGTTGTGGCTGAAAATACAGTACAGTTATGGCTACTGAACTGTTTAGTCTAAGAAAAAATATGTCTCAGCAATTAAGACTTGGAAGAAACGTGTTGATAACCATTCCGTGTTACCTGCAGCAACGACACACATTTCTGTTAATTCCACCACAACAACTTTAATATCTAAGTTAATATCTCATATTCAGGAGATAAAGCAATACAAATTCCCAAATGGAAAAAGTTCAGAGATGAAGGTCCTGATTAAATGGCCACTCATGTTCTACTGGAGCGCGCTAAGAGATTCAAATAATACCTTACAGTATTTGACTTGTTTTCTGAAAGCACAATATCAGTGCGATTGAAAGTGGGAGAACAGAATGTGTTTATTATCCTACTTTTATATCTGCAGTACAATTCTTTATCCGTGACCCAGAAACAAATTGAAGGGACACTGTCAAGTTGTGTATTTTAATGGTTTTCTCTGTGCTACCAGCAACCTGAGATTTTTTTTCCAGTGCCTAGAGGTTTAAACAAATCAAAGCTTTTGTTTGTTTACTTTTTGCCTTTCATTAATTTCACAGAAATGAAACTAGTCAGATTCATTTGTCTCCCTACAGCCTATTAATTAGTACAGGGTGTTTAGCATTTGGGCTTCCAGGGAAGAGTTTGGAATACCACCAGATTTTTTTCTTGTAGTTCTGAAATGCACAAGAGATAGCTATTCCTGTTCAAATCACCTTTGGAAATGGAAGGCTCTAAAGAAATCACATGAATCCAAGTATGTTGCTGAAAAATCCTGTGAGAGTTTGAGATTGTTTGTCTGTCTTTGTGAGGGGAATTCATATAACTGCAAAGGATAAAAATGCAACAGAGCACCCAATCATATATATTAAATGGTGAAATTCCCACAAAAAGGGTCAACCATGTTTTAGAGAGTAAAGGCCAGCCATCTGGACAGCTTTAATCATTTTCATCATTTTAAATGATGCCTGGACTTGGTTTTGTTCCTTGTAAGATGATCAGCAGAACCACTGTGCAGTCCCAACTCATACAGATTATGTCCCAAGTCTTTTAAACAGGTTATGAAAGATGGGAAAGCCCTATAATCTTTCCATGCCTTTGTTTCCCTGTTTATTTTAAGGCATTATGATAAATTGCAAGCCCACGGTGACTGCAAGCCCAAATTCATTCAGGCTGGCAGAACTCTAACAGCCTCAGATGAAAGGTGCTACAGAAGTGCCAAGTACTATCACTGTAATTATCACTCAATATACACTGATCAAAAGAATGAAATGTGAATTAGCATTTCCTATTAGCCCTACTTACAGCCTACATTTTAAATATTCCTCCCAAGGGCTCTCTCCATGAAAACATACAGGAATTGTTGGTATTTCCCATGTGGCTACAACACTGCTTCTACAGAAGCGGAGGAATGGAGGGATCTAAAGAGAAGAGCCAAAAAATCACGAGAACAACACAGGTTTCTCCCACAAAAGCTTGCTCAGGCTTTCTGGGAAGTGCTTGGAGCTGCTTCCTCACTCTTGCTCCTTCCTTGTCTCCAGGCTTTTTCCTGGCACATGGATGTGATCTGTCACAGCCCCAAGCCTCCTTTGGACCCTGAACGATGCTCGTCTGAAAGCCATTGGGATTCACACTTCCCAGAGTGGGTGCAGCTGTCCTCAAAGGATGAGAAAGTATAAACGTTTGGAATAGCTAAATTAAATCAAGGGAATCGTGCTGATTTACACCCCCTGCAAAGCCAGACAACTTGCCGAAATGTTTGGTTTTCCCTTTCTTACCTGGGAAGTGCACGGTATTTGACTTTATTTTCCCTAGGAACATAAACTCCCCTGCTAACCCGCTGCCCAGACCTAACAACAGGAAGCAAAAATGCTTCTCCCTTTGTCCTGAACGATGGTCGGACACGGCAATGTAGTGACTCCCGGCCATTTCCCTCTTGGGGGAAGCTGCCATCACGGACTGCGCGCTGTGTGGGTCCTGACCCTTTAGGAGCTGACCAAGCTCTATTAATTATTCTTCTACAAAGCATCTAACGGATGCTAACATTCCCAGGTCATCTTCCATCCCCTCCTTACTGCCACACAGCAGAGCCAGCCTTGCTGCTGTCCGTACAGTCCTGTGCACCAGAAGCCCTTGCTCTCCAACCACACCAGTTTGACAGCAGCCAAAAGCAGACCAAAACCATGCTCCACCCCACAAAAACTACAACAGCATTACTAATACTTTTAAAGGAGAGTGGCCTCAGTGTGTGAATTAAACTGTTGATGAGCCCTTATGCCTCTTCTTTTCTGTAAAACTGCCCTTTAGACAGCTGCAGGCTCTGAAAGAGAGACCTCCCTGGAACATACTCAGTTCAGAAAGAAAAAAAATCCATACCCTGCCTTGCTGAGTCCTTTTCAGTGAAGCAGGTCATAGCACCTTGTCTTTTATCCTGTCATTCCTGTCTCCTGCTTGATGCCCCTAATAAATCCACAGTGGTTTGAACTGCAGCTCTGGGCTGAAATCTGACAATCCCAAGTATCTTGAACCATGCTGACTTCCAGGACTCCCCCAACTGGAAACTCCAAGTTTACTTAGAAATATTGCAATATACAGGGTCAGGCTCAAATAGTCAAACATAATATATTTACAATCAGTTTCAACTTCCAATTCCTGTGGTAGGCAGCACCGAGTATGGAAAAAGATCCCTTTTTTTAAAACAAAATCTCTCTTTCATGCCACAACTAGAATTTATCCCGTCTCATCAAGTGCACACCAAGATTAAAGAGCAAAAATACCCAGAGATTTACGTTAACAAGACGACTTAGAAAAATAAGACAGAGGGCTCTATTTTAATAACAAGCAATTGGAAATTGGACAACATGAGTGCTGGCACAGGAAGTAAGAAAGCCAGGCACGTGTGACCTGGGAACAATGATTTAGGAGCCCAGAAACCCACTTACTCTTTTTCACATGACAGCATCAAGTTTGAAAAGAATATTTAATTCTCTTGGAACTGAAGGAGGATTTCAGAGAAGTAATTAGGAATAGCTTAGCTAGTGGTTAACACCAGGACTGGGAATTAGAAACTAAAGAAATTCAGCTCAGGACATACTTCCTGGCTTTGCTGCATGATCACATTCAAGTTAGTTAACTTTTCCCTACTTCAGTTTTCCCAGATGTAAAATGAAGGTGCTAACAATTAGCCACCTTTGTGGAGGGCCTGGAAATCCATCAACAAAAGACGTTTTAAGAGTACAAAGTCTGCATTCTGGTGTTACACCTGACAACAAAGAATCTGACAGCCAGCTTAGCATGCCTAATTTTGGCAAAACAGTACCAGTGAGACTGGAAATAACTGCAAATGCTCAAAATGACCTCGTTTTTCTTCCGATCCCTGAAATGCTCAGAAACTCAAAGCTTCCAAGCATGTCCTGTTCCAGAAACAGTGACTGAATTGACAGATACATTCTCAAAGTAATTTACATATTTCTTGCTGCCACTAACACTGGTTATCCAAATTCAGTTGCAGTTGACAGTTTAATGATAATAGCTTTCTGTTTATATATCATCTGTGATAATGTTCCTATTCTCCTTAAATTCATTCCACGCAAAAAGGGTACTTTAATGTATGCAGCCACAGACCAAAATGATAGTAATTTTCCCTTCTAGTTGGAATGGTTTAGTAAACAATTACATTTCAATTAAAGATGGGGTGATCATGCCAAGGGAAGCACCATTCAGCTTTTCGTGTAACACAGGAAGATAAATTCTCCAAAGTCAAACTATTATAACATAATTTATATAACTGCTTTTGGGAAAAAAAAATACAAAATGGAAAATTATGCAAAGCAAAAATTTGGGAAAATGTCCTTCAATATCTCATTCACAACAGCTTGAAGTAGGATCCCATTATTTAGGATTATGCTCATTGAAGAAGAATGGTAGAAAGGTTTCTCTCTTTCATCTCTTCAGGAGATTCCATTTACTATTAGTATTTAATACTTCATTTATCAAGGATTAAAAACAGGATGGATGGAGGAATGCTGTAGAGTAGCTTATAATGTATCACTGTACATTTAGCTGCGTTCCCAACCGAAACAGGCAGGAAAAACTGCTGGAAAACAAGTTAAGATTACAAGCAGAAGAAAGAAAACCTAGAGAGATTTCATATTTCTTTATGACTATAAAATCTTCATTATTAAAGGGCCCGAAAGGTAGAGCCATGACAATGCAATGTGCTTTGGTTTGCTGGGGTCTTTTGGTAGCCAAAGTGGCTTCAACCACAATGAGCACAGAGGTGTTTTCTGAGATCCTGGAAAGCCAATGACTGATAGTAGAATTGAGGATTAAAGGCCTGGAGAGAAGAAAATCCTAAACCCTATTGGGCTTTCTTGCAACTCTGCAAGAAAGGCAGAGTCATTCCCAAACCATTTTAAAATATCCAGGCTACATGTGATGTATTAATTCACTCTGTTTGGAAGGAGGCTCCTTGCCCTGTCAGTGAGGTAGACTAACAGCAGGAAATCATTCTAGTTTCTTGATCCAATCACTCAGCCCAACCCTTTTGCACAGGTTCTTTGGCAATGTGGACTTCTTGGCCGGGGGTATTTGCAGAGAACTGAATAAAACGGGCTCTAATAGAAGCAGTCAATAGATGGCAGTACTCTAATGAGATGGGAGAGAAGCCACCACACAGCAAATCTCAGCAATCCTACCCTTGCCAGTGATTTCCCTGCAAGATGGGCAAAGCAGGAGGATTTAATGCCCAGCAGTTTCCCATCCCCTGGGTCGCTGTGTTTGATAAAATACAGCATGGATTTCAGGTTTAATCCATCTCACACCTTAAGCTATTTGCATTCAGTGCAGAGAGGCTAAAGGCCTCTCTTTTCTCCTAACAGGTAGATGTCAGGCAGCAGCAAAGCTTCACTCCTCTCCCTTTGGGCATGGAGAGGAGTCTGGCATTTCCCTGGGTTACATCGGTGTCTGCAGCTCTCGAGCGTTATCAGCTGCTGCCAGTCGCCCATTCCCAGCAGAGACAAGTCTCGTCGCTACCTAAGCAGGCAGCCTGGTAACCCACATCCCCAGCTAAGTCAACCCTCTGTCCCTCTTTTTCTATCCTTAGATACTGACTCTTCTTGAAGCACTAGTTAATTAGATGTCTCCATTCAAGGGTCAGAATCATGACCAACAGGAAGGTTCCATCAAGACCATTTAACTCCAAAGCTGTCTCCTGCAAACGTGCGTGAGGACAGTCTGTCTCCCCCATGAGAGTATCAGGTACAACAAATTCACCAGCACCAGAATTTCCCTGCTTGTATTTCAATTCTGTACTGCCACACAGCAGAACTACTATTCCTAGGCACCGACGCAGCAGTCAGGTTGCTTCTGGCCCACACGAAGCACGGTGTACCTGGCAGTGGGAAGTACACTCATGGTTGTCCAAGCAGAGAGAGTAAAAGCTGAACACGGAACGTGGTGCTCAGAGCAGATGGAGAATCAGGGACCTCAGCTGAGCAGTCACTTGGATTAGAGCCTGGAATTCATTAGACTGCATCAGATCATGAAAAGCTCCCATAGCACAGAAGTTGTGAGGTAGGTTTACATGGAAAATAAGCATTTTACACCATTAGATAACTAGAACTAGGCAAGATTTTTTTCATGCTTAAGAAGCTCTATTACAAACTTCTTTTTGTAGAAGAACGAAGAGCAACTACTTCACACATTAAGATGTAGAAATCTGAACACCTGATTTTCAAGGTTATTTTCTACAGCTCATGAAACTAGCACGAGCTACTGTTTTCCAAAGCTGTTATAAAACCTGTAATGCCCAATTAACTGTACCTTGCCTGGTAAACTTCTGTACGGGAGGGGAGCCCTTCCGCCCTAGTTTGCTTCAGATTCCAAATGAAAGCAAGCAACTGGGAGCGCAACACTGTCAAAACAGCTGAATCCAATGGCTCCCGAGCTCACTAGTCCCTTGGAGACGCAACAGCAGAAGGATGGAGATGTCAGGGAAGAACAATCAGCTGTAAAATATGAAAAGCTTACAACATCAAAACCTACAGCAGCAGGCTCAAAAGTAATAATCCCATTACCACTAAACTAATTACTATTCCCAGTGGCTGGAGTGGACTGACTGCTAATGTTCTTCTGGTTAATGAAGGAAGGTGAGGGAGAATATATTTCTTAAGTCAGACATCTGCTGAAATCTAGGCAGCCATAAAAACTGTAAGTAATGAAGCCATTCATATTAATGGCAATAACATTCAGAGGGCTGAGCAGGAACAGAAATGAGATGATAGTGGATTGTAACTCAGGGAAGACAAATGCTATGTATTATCCATGTGATGCCTGCCCTTATTTAATCCATACTGAGGAATAGCCAGTCAAAGCAAGCAACCACATCCCACGCAGGCTGTTTCACTAACAAGAGCTCACCTGCTTAACGACAGGAATACCTTCTCGAAAATCATGAAGCAGGATATATGTCATTGGAAACGGAATAAACAGCATTTTATTTTCACTGACTAGAAGTGCACTAAGGAAAATACTCCCAAACCCTGTGTCTTGTGAAGAATCCAGATTTTCTAATCATTCTTTGTCTTTTTCATCAACAAGCAGTACACTGTTTAAGGTTCAAAGACACTAACTTACTGAGACAGACAGATTGTGATAAATGAAAGCACAAAGCAAAAGCATTCCTATTCCGTTAGCTGCACTGTGTTTCTGTCTGCCACACTCGGAGTCTTAGAGCATTTGTAAGTGATAGTCAATTCAGAGAGATGGCGTATGGCTTGTGGAGCAAAGGGTTAGAGGGAAAAAATTAGTTTCCTTCTTGGCACTGAAGCAAGATTCACCTTGCTTAGCAAAAAGGTGATAGCACAGGGGGAATCAGAGCAGACGATGATGCCTCTGCGTTTTGACCTGTTAGAACTGGGACCTCTTAGGAGAATAACTTTCATCAGCTCCAGAAGAAGAAAACCAAACATGCCCCTACAGCAAATGCTTAAAGACATCTCATACTCCATTGTTTTTGTTTCATTGTCTTCAGGATTTGCCACATTCTGTACGCGCTCCTTCGCAGCAGAACTCACCTCCTACCATCCAGTCACGTTTGTCATTACTTCTGCCCACTTCATTTAGCAAACAGCACTACCAAAAACCCCCTCTCATACACTCAGCATGTGCTTGGACATAACAGCGACAGAATGTAACCCCGCAGAGAATGTTGGGCATTCGCAAACTTACAACCTGTAGAACTAAAATAACCCACGTAGACAAACTGCTATTAATGAGTGATTCAGCAGCAAACGTTGGCAGGTGAGCTGGGTGTGCTCTGGGTTTTTTTAGATTGCACCACTGTCTTTCCTTTGCAATTCTGGCCCTACCCATCGAAGTTTGTTATGAAGCAGCTGAGCCCGTAAGGTCGGTGTGGCCTGCAGAGAACACCCATAAACCTCGAGCAAACCAGCACCGAGGCCATTTGCCTCTTTGAATAAAAACACCTGTGTGTAAACCTATTACCCACATACAGCAGACATTCTCCCTTGAAATATAACCTTCTGCTGGCCGGGGTTATCACTCACGCTGGGTATATCCATCGCCAGCTGTGTATACTTTATGCCTGTACTTGTTTTTAAAAAACTCTAAATAGATTTCTCTCTTACTATTACTGGGGATTACCCTAAATGTTACCCAAAAGCCTTCGCTCACTTCAGCTGATTACAGAGCCGCAGTTTCCCAAGCCCCTGTTGCATTAACCACAGATGTGTCCAGGCTGCTGATGCTTTACAAACAAAACCCCAGCTACCCTCAGCTGCATGTTTACTGCCCATTAAAAAAAAATACTTATTTTAGTTCCACCACTCTTCTTCTATTTGTCAGCTGAGGGTGCTCCTCAGTTAAATAATTACTTGGATTTGATATTATTCGTTAGATAACACAATCCTTGTGGTACAAATTACCACGATCCACTCTAGAAGTCTATCTACTATCTGCAGGATGTTAGAGAGGGGACTTCTATCAGTGGGACGCAGTGATAAATACCACTGTGCACACTCCAACTAAAGAAGAAACAAAGACTTTCAACCACTCCAGAACTGCTCTCCAAGGCATGATGGGGACTATCTTCTAAAGCTAGGAGCCAGCCCAAACGTCTGAACTTGCAGGAGAGGGTAGGGAGAGGGGAGTCCTGTGGTTAGACTCATTACATCTCCTCGTGCTGCAGTGAAGCTGTTGGCAACTACTCTATCGTCTGCAGCATCACAGAGCCAGGGCTCAGCACCGACAGATCCCTCTGTCAACCACTGGCTCTGACTCCTTTGGGGCTCTGGCTCCCTCTGTAAAATGGACACAGCGGTACAGAACGGGCGCAGCCCTTCCCCATGGAGCAACGAGACCCTGTCATCCCGTTCGATTTTGGCATCACTTGCTCACATAAGTGGAGGTGCTCTGTTCCACTTCCAAATTATTTCCTGCTCTTTACGTATCACAACAAAACAGTGATATTAGCAGAGCATGTCAAAGCTAAAAGATCGAAAAAACAGAAAACGGTGAATGGCTACTTTAGGGTCCTGCTGGGAGAGGATACCAGGTTCTGGAGAAACACCCGTTTGGCAGGTTTCCTGTTGGTTCATGACAGATTTTCTCTCTGTAGGAGTATGAGGATGTGCTGTACAGTTGCAGACCAATAAATACACGTACAAATATACTGCACTACCCTAGGATTCACAGAGGAAACCTCACCAGGAAAGTCTCCCAAGTGAAACAACTTACCCAAACGTGCTCCAGAGTCATACTCCAATCTTGTTGCTTTAGCAAGAAATATTTTAGAGTTGCTTGTTGCTAAGAGTATCTAACAACACCACATTTACTCAAAAATACGCAATCAGCTGGTTTCACATACACCAGCTCCACTCTCAGGATGAGCAAGCTCCTCTCCCTTCCGGCAAAACCCCATAAGAATCATTAAGATGCCACAACAATCATTAAGATGGGTAGAGACTCTTACCGTGACCCGGAAGGGCGTCGTGGCAGCTGGCTCCATGGTGGGGTTCTTCTCAGTGACGCCGCTGGGCATGCTGCGCCTCTGTCCACACCTCTCCGGGGGGGACTCTGGGGATGACACGGAAAACAAAGGACAATTAGAAACACACAAGCACAGGAACAGTCCAGGAGCAGCAGCTGGCCATGCCAAATGTGGCTTCTTCCTTCGAGATGCGATTGCAAAAGAGCCAACATATCCCCACTGTACCTGTTCGTATTTCCCACAGCCACCTAGAACAACCTTCTACCGGCAAGACGTTCACCTTCAACAATTAGCATTTTTTATACAACTGTAAGCTCAGATAATGCCTGACAGGTTGGCATTATCATTATTTCCAGTCTGCAGATGGGTAAACATCAAATGTACTGAGCTGAGTGAGAATTACATGCAAAGTACAGATACGTGCACTTGTGGACTCGACAGTCCTAAGGGAAACTGCTCGTGGGGTTCCAGGCACAGGATGCTTAAGTTACCTCTCTAATTCCTCTAGCAATTTGCTTTGTAACTAGGAAAAAATTATTAAACCCCGCATTTGCTAAAGCATAAAATGTGGATAGGAATACTTACCTCCTTCCCTGCTGGAGAGGAAAGGAGGGGGCTGAGAAGGCTAAGTCAATATGCGTAACACTAAGAAGATACAGACAGGTATTAGGTAAGGTCAGCAACAGCACTATGAGGTGGCGTTTCCACGGTTCACAAACCCTCTTTGAAGGCACCATGAAACTCAAAGCCAGATCTATTTCCAAGCTGCATTCAGTGCTGCTCCTTCCTTGGGACGAGCTTCCCTTCTCAAACCGTTCCAGAGTTCCTGCCGCTGCCATCGCCCAAAAGGCAGTGCTGTGTCACCCCCAGTCTGACAATCAGCGAGTCTAGGCAACGGGCAGGGCCTGTGCTCATGATCACACAGTGATCATTTCAAGAGAAGAAATGCAGGTGTCCGGAGCACGGCGTCCTCAGCAGCGGACACATGGCGGAGAGCAGAAGAATGCGGCTCCCCGGAGGTGAGCAGCTCCCTGCTGGGGACCCGCAGAGCCATTGGCATGAGCCCACGAGGGTCAGAGATCTGCACACAGCTTTGCAGCTTAAGGAAATGTCTTTGTACAGATCTCTACAGCAAGGCAAGAGGTGAGAAGGAACAGCTCAATTGTGTTTGTGAGCAGAGTTTAAGCCCATCTAAAGTACGAAGCAAAGACCTGAGCAAACCTCTGAGTAGCGCACCTTCATGCTCAAACACCAATCCGTACTTCTTACTCTCCCAGGCCACAGAATCTTAACTCTTCCATTTATCCAAATCCACCGGGTTGGACTTCTAAGTGAATTTCTCCCTTTCTATAGGCTTCTTTTTCACAAATATTTTCTGTCCTTCCTGTCACCTTATCAGCCAACCCTTCTGATCTATACAAATCCCTATAACTTTTGAAAGACAGTGCCTGGATATGTAACACAGTTATTTACTAAACAGCATGGAATCCAGATACAACAGCAAATCATGACAACTTCAGGATGACACTGAGGAGCAGATTTCTCTTACAGTTGTTCTCTTTTTAAAAATGAGAAGCACAAAAATAAATTTAAAAAAAGGAGCTGAAATAAACACGGAGGGAACTCCTTCTAATACACAATTTCCCAGGCAATAGGCATGCCATTGCTAGGATTCATGGTTGGGAACGAGAGTTAGCCTGAAGAAGAATACCCGCTGCCAAAGGAAATCAGTCAGTAGACTCTTCTAGAGTCTACAAATCAGTATGCAGAGAAATCTAGAGATGGAACAACCTATACTTCAGAATGCCTCAGACAACGATGTTCTCGTAACCTGTGTAACTTAGAGGTGGTTTCTTTGCCAATTCCCAGCCTCTGCAATCTGCAGTTTGCTGCCATCAGGTCTTGGCAGGGAGGGTTGTTCCCTAAGCAAGGTTCTCCCCTTGCCAGACTGCCATCACCCGGGACCCATAAGAAACAACCAATGCTTGCAACTCCACTCAACAATTCCCGAGATGTATCTTAAACTATTCCAGAAGGACAGATTGTGAGATTCCACCCATAGACTGGGTGAAGTGTCTGCTCAGCAACATTTTGCAAATCCTGCCCTTAATTTCTCACCAGTGGTATGAGAGCCAGACAGCCAAAATCAGCCAGTTCATTGCTTGCACAGCTTCCAGCCAAACCTCCTAACTTCCTGGCCTCTTGCTTTGCAGAAGTCTGCACTCTGAATCTCAAGGAGGCAGTCAAGTCCTTTGGTGTCATCTCCTTCCACTCTAATGCTCACACCCCATTCCTTTGAACAGTGGCCTTCTGGTTTTTTGGACTGTCTTAAAGAAACTGCTTGATTACAGCATTTTGAAAATGAGTTCAAGATGACAAGACATCTGAAGAAGCTGCTTAGCATTTTCTTAATGACCAGAAAAATAAACATCGTTTAAAGCATTTCTCATATACGCAGCTGGAAAACTGGAACGGTGGGATTCTGTGAAAAGCAGCTGCAAGACACGACTTTCCGCACAGGCGTGCACCAGAGGCACAGCACTGTGCTCCCCAGCCCCACACACCTCCCAGCACAGAGCGACGGCGCTTGCTGTTTCGTTTAGGTGTGAGAGTGCTACTGTTCACTTGCACCACAGTGGTTCCTCAGACCAAAGTTCACAATTGTCTCACTTTCCGTAATCTGTCAATCCGCTTCTCTTTCAACCACACAGGTCAGAGCTCTTCAGAGAAAGGGAGAGCGTGTTACAGCCCGGGGCAGATTAATATCTGTGTCTGATTGCACTCAAGTCACAAACTGTACTCTTAAATTCTTACTTCATCATTAAAATATACCCAAAGCAGAGCCAGAAAACACATCAGTTTGACCCAGACCAAAATAAAGAGGTGGGTTAGGACCTAAAGCTTCTTACAATTCTTAAGCTTATGGTTCATAAAGTATTTGTAGTCAAATCTCCATTTTAGCTTAGTTCAAGCACTGTGGGTATCACTGAGAGGGGAGGCTCTGTAAGAGAGACATATTGCAAAACTCTTCCTAAGAAACCAGAAATAACTAGAAAGAGGGCTGGGTGTGGGTGTTTGGGGCGAGAGGAGGGGGAGATTTGTTTTAAAGGGAAGTAAAAATAGCTTACAGGTAAATTAGTAACTCCTAACTGCCAGAAATGTACAGCAGAACAGTTCTACATCATGAACAATATGAATAATAATGGTTTGAACTGCTCTTTTCACTGCTTCGGGGTTAGGGGAAGTCTTAGGCCAGGATCCTGCCATCAGTAGTGTTGGCTTCAGCAGGGGAGGGGACACTGCGGCAGCCAAAGTAAAAATAGCTTACAGGTAAATTAGTAACTCCTAACTGCCAGAAATGTACAGCAGAACAGTTCTACATCATGAACAATATGAATAATAATGGTTTGAACTGCTCTTTTCACTGCTTCGGGGTTAGGGGAAGTCTTAGGCCAGGATCCTGCCATCAGTAGTGTTGGCTTCAGCAGGGGAGGGGACACTGCGGCAGCCACATAATAAGAACTCTCTCCGTAGTCACTGGAGGCTGAAAAAGAAATGTCTTCATTTACAGCAGAAGGTATTTAGGTTAGCCATTGGAAAAAGTCTCGACACGGACAGTTATACATTGGAATTGATCGTCTAGAGAGATAAATGTATGGTCAAGCCTATCTTAAACCTTTCTGTGGCAGAGCCCTGTCAGGCCGGGTTCAGTCAGGTACAATGAGCTTCCTTCCCTCCCCTCCCCTGGGGCAGACGGATACCAGGCGATCTCCTGAAAGCCCTTCCACACTTATTTCCTGGTCTTTCTGACAAATTTGCCCAGTTGTCCTTAAGACAAGCAAGCCACAGGAGATCACATTAATGATCCAACTTCAGCCTTTTCTTCACCACTTCTAACACATCCTCCTCCTCCCCTGAACTCCCACTCCACTTCTGGCTGGACAGACTCTTCTGGCAGTTCTGTTACGCCCCTGTAGAGCACAAGGTGTTCAGGGTCCTATGCTGACCTCTGATACAGACTCATGGTGTGACCCCTGGACATTTTAACACTTTTCATCAGATTGGCAATTGATAAAAAGCTTGAAAATCCCACAGGAACACTGCCAGGTTTCATGAATGAATGTCTGCCATCCATTCTGTATTCCCAGATAAAGGATTCCAGAAGGAGGAACAGGATTACTGCAGGCAGCTAACCACAGAATGACATTTCCAGAAGCACTTGGTATTATCAGATAACATCCTCACTAGACAGTGAATTTCTCTGTTAGCTGAACACTGTCCCTCAGCGCACAGAAATTTCAGGATTATACCTTCATTTGTCCATTTATTTGCTTTAGATCAGACCTGATCTGAGGACTTAGACACGCAGTATCTCAGGGCACCATTTGCTCTCCCAAAGTCCTCAACTTGTTAGGAACTTAAAACCTCCAAATCTTTCTTTTATGACACAGAGGCCTGAAAATCACTGAAGTAACAGTCTATTAAATGAGGATTACAGTAGAGACATTCTGGGTCTGAAATCGGATTCCTTGGGTACAGCAAAGGAAGCCACACTACCCAGCAGCCGAGATGCCGGTGAGCAAAAACGGATGGCTTTCTCATTCTCCCCCATTTCCACCAGCAATGCAACACCCAAATAAAGGATGGGATAGATACCGATGACCAATAACAAGTTGTCTAATTATTGCTGGACGACTGAATCAGGCAAGCCCACAGAAGTACATTAGCTGCCCCTTCAGAAGCTCTTAAACACCTCAAAATGAGACTGGAAAAGGTTCCTAAGTCACTCTGAGGAGGAGTGCGGCCCTTCTGAGGGCTAATTCTCTCCTCATCATGGATGGCATTTTTCCTGTACTTTTCCAAGCTTGCCCAATGGTAACAAATCATTTCTACTCACGCTCTGGTTTACTTCTACCTTGCATGTTGTAGAACCCTGCTCCTCCAATTCTTTCTCATGGACTCATACTAACTCTCCCCATGAGCGGAACCTGACCAGCACCGTTCAACGTCTGCCACAGACTGGTGCTGGGCTGGGACTCATCCACCTCAGACAGTCCCAGAGGCAAGAAAACAAACACAAGTGCTTCCTGCTTTTCCAAATACTTACAGAAGGCTGCAATGTTTTGGGTTTCCCCCAGTGCAGCTTAAGATCTTTAAAGAGAAACTTCCTTGAAGTGATCAGACCCCCGAAACTTCTCCCTGGTTATTGCACACAGCTCGGTCCCACCTGCTGCTTGGGGTGTATTGCACCGGCAGGTTTTTTAAGCTGCCAGGGTTGAAAGTATCCCACCGAGTTCACTGCCAACAGGACACACAGCACTGTAAACACCACACGTTCATTTAGGACATAGCATTTATGAGTATTTCTGAAACTGTTTCTGTGAGGTAAAAACCACATTTGATTTGTTAACTAATTCAAGGCGTTTGAATTGACAGAGTTATTAATCCTTGCTACACTTTGCCATGCCCATTCTTCATGCTGTGGCATAGTTGCAGAGCAGCACAGCCAACCCCCAAGGCTTCCAGGACATCAGCAGTGGAACAGACTGCGAGGAGCTCCTGGCACCCCAGCTCTTGTTTAACCCACTCAGCATCACTGCCTCCTCAGCTGCAACTTTACTGCTACGGAACAGGTCATTATGTGTAACGAAGACACGAACCAACATTAATACTGTTTACTTTTCACTTTGCAAGTGAGATGTTTTTACATTTGCATTACCTGCTCTTGTGAATCACAGCTAGTCCAAGAGATCATCAGGATTATGCTCTCATTAGTGGGAGTGAAACGCATTAACTCCTGTTTGTTCATCTCTCTTCACGCTCTCCCCCTCTCACACACAGTTCCAGGGATCAGCCAGGGGAAGAGACAGTAGGAACAAAAGCAAAGCGAACCAGCTGGAAGGAATAACTACCAAGCAGGCGCTTCCCAGCAAGCTGATTTTCTGATATGAAACTGTTCCAGCTCCAAACACAAAAGGGAGGTACAAATGCGACTGAGCGTCAGAGAAGTTCGCGATGAGAAAACGCCTCCCTCAACTCACCGAAAGGAAGCCGTGCGTGTCAGCAACGCTCATGCCATGGCACTCCGAACAAGCCAGGAATAAGAGCAGTAGAGATGATGACTTCATCAGAGGCAGCAAGAGAGAGAAGTATGACTGGAATGCCAGACCAGCAGCTCCGGGGAGCGACGGCAGGAGGCCAGGTTCCTGCACCGCACCGCAGTGACGTGCTTTAAGGAAAGGAGACTTTAGAGGACAAGAAAACTTCACCAGATCGCCTGGGTGTAATGCGGAGAACTCCGAGTTCATTGGAACCAAAGGCTGGTGGGAAAGGTCCTGCAGAGAGCCCTGGGAGAGCTCAGGCTGGCTCCCACCTTGCCCCGCCAATGAAGGTGTGCTCCTCCCTGTCCTGCCCCGTTGGCTCAGTGCTTGACATCTCCAGGGTGCCCCAGAGAGCTTACTGGGGTGGGGTTCCTGTGAAACCAGAGGGAACAGGAATTACCGGTCTCCTGCTCATGCAATTACACCCCGTGAATCAATTTTATTGCTTAATGAATTTAGGTGTTATTCCTCTAATTTCTGCATTATCCAGTAACTCTTCACTACAAACCCAACAGAGGAGAGGAGGAGGCACATAGTGACAGAAGTGATTTATTTAACAGGGCTCACAGTAGCATTTATGAATTAAAAACAATCCCTGGAGAGTAGGCATTTGTAGCATCCGTGTGATTCCGAATACTCAGGAGAGGCTGCAGAAGAATCTGCATTTCAGACAGCTTTAGGTGGCCTCATGAGCCCAGGAGGAAAGATGCGTCTTTAATCTGAATCCAAAGGGGTATTTAGAAGCTGCTATTAGAATAGTGGAACTTTTAAAAAGTGGAATATTGCCCTGGGAATAAACAAAGACAGAAGATAATAAATACTGAGTTGGCTCAACATTCCCCTTTGCAAAGCATGAATAACTCTGAATGGGAAGCAGAGATGCAAAAACGTCTGATTTCCAGCAGAGAAAGGTCAGTTGAGAACCACTGAGAGGTCAAGAAAGCCCTCGCTAACACGCTCCTTGCTCCCAACAGCTGGACTAGAAACACAGCTGCAAGGCCAGTTCCATTGTTCCATTCCCCAGAGAACTATTTATTGGAACATATCACCCAATGCCCTGCTGATCCCTCAGCGAATTCCAACTGATCCCTTGTAGCAATATTATAACCATTATACCACACAAAACTAATTAAAAGTCAAACCCGTATTAGGCAATAAAATTGATTTTTAAATAAAAATGGTGGAGAAGCAAAAGTTTAGGGCAGGTAATGCTGCCCTCTGGAAAATCAGGCTCATCTAAAAGCAAAGCTAATGAACGCTCAGGGTGGGTATTCTCCAGGTTAATGTTTGTGTCGCCACCGCTTTTTATGTTAGAATAAAATTATTTCTTTTTGCATCTTAGACTCTCTAGCTTAAATACACTTTTACAGAGCACAGCAACCCCACTGCCTGTGCCCACAACTCTCCCACATCAGCGATCTACTCCCTGCTCAGGTGATGCTCTAAGCAGACACAGTGGCACATGTTCTCATGCTCTCACTACCTTGTCAGACAATTAAGGGTACTGTTTACAGAACAGCACTGTTTACAGCTTGGAAACCAAATTCTCACTTACCTAACCATTTACATAGAATACCAAAAAAATAAATTGGGATCATTATATGAGCTTCATGCTATACTCTGGCACAAATACTTAAACAATTAGAGGTTGGTTGTACACCCATAGCTAATGTCATCCACAGTGACACCAAATAGATCTGAGGTTACCTCTGTTACCCTCACAGATGACCCACATGTTACAAACCCACTATCTTCAGCTCAGAGGGGTAATGCTGCCTCTGCGCAACTGGGTCCCTGCCCGAGAGCACAGAAAGGCACCCGAAGCCCTGCTCAGAGAGCACAGAAAGGCACCCGAAGCCCTGCTCAGAGAGCACAGAAAGGCACCCGAAGCCCTGCTCAGAGCCGTACAGGCCTCTGCGGCTACAAGAGCAGTGGCTGGGACCATCGCGTGAACTGAAGAGCCTTAGTACAACTGGCTGGGAAACAGACAACGATTCCACTCACAGAAAACATCAGAGCACGCTGCCTCCCATCAGCCAAAACTGACGACCCTTCTCTCAAAGTAGGACTAAGTTCTCCTGGAAGACAAGCTTTTTCTTTTCCTTTGTTAAATTACGATTTGAAGTGACACTGACCTTTGCCATAGCACGCTGGGCACATGCATGGATCCTAGCATCTCCGTGTCAGGTTCCTGGATACCGTGTACTGTGTAGTATTTAATATTCCTCATACTGCTCCCAACAAATGCTGCGAATGGCTCCTGGATCTCACACTGAAAAAAGCCGTTCTATGCCTCTGTGCACTTGAGATGTACCTACTCCTTTATTTTCTCTGGCGTTGCCCTGTAAGAACTCTCTCCCCAGCAGCTCACTGAGGTGATTTATGCTGCACACAGCAGAAATGGGACTTACTGCCCCTGTCTCCCGCCTTTCCGCGGGCTTTGGCTGCCCAGTTTACACCCTCCTCTCCTGGAGAGCTCAGTTAGGCCTTCCCAACTGGAACAAGCTCAGTATCACCGGGCAGAGCGGGGTAAAGGGCGGTTGCCCAGGTGCAGCACATCTCCGGCTGCCTCACTAGAGGGAGCCGAAGC